>NC_132999.1:12216469-12518185 GCF_048564905.1 Vicugna pacos | reverse complement strand
CAAAACATAATAGGAGAAAGGAAAATGGGTAGGTGGGAAAAAAACCTTGTGTTATATAAACTTTGTTTACAAATCATAAAATCTTATAGAACATGAAAGTGAAATTTTCTTTAGATGAACACTGTTACTCATTTGGGAAAAAGTACTTGGATGGGCCACTTGAAGTGTCGGTCTTATATTAAGGATCGTCAAGGAACTGCTATCCAGGTGACAAGGAGAGGAATGCCACAAGATGTGATCATATGTTGTGGTCATATCCTATGACAGCCTCAGGTATTCAATAAAATTACTAACTTCAGGAAATATTTGGCCAAAGAGAATTTGGTGTGAGTGAATGTGTGTGTGTGGGAAAAAGGAGGATGGGCTCTTCATCCAGAGTGACGTGATGTAAAATTTGGACATGTGTGGGAAAGTGAATGACCTTTCTGGCCTGAACACTGCTGTGACTTCAGGTCACAGAGTGACCCGACAGTACTTCCAAGAGCTATGCTTTGTATCAGGGTTAGTTATGACACATCTGAACCCTTCCTGAGGCTGTCAGCTCACAGAGGACCAGGAGACAGCCTTACTCATGTCCTCAGCCCACTGCCCAGAGTACAGAGCACAGTGTTTTGCCCTTCGCAGGCCTTCAGTGAATAACTGTGCAATACATGGAAGTACAGTTATCTTTTGACAAGCTCGCTTTGTTCCCCTTCAACATACTGGTTAGATAAAAACTTAAGTAAACATCAGTTTAGGAAAATTATCCCAAATCAACTGATACCACACACAACAAGAGATGCTTTGGCTGGGGGAAATGTTGATGCCACTAACAGAAACAGAACTGGAAATAGGATTTTGAGTGTGGAGCAAGTTTTACACATGAAGTTCGAGATTTGCAGATACTAACTACTATATATAAAACAGATAAACAACACATTTGTGCTGTATAGCTCAGGGAATATATTCAATATCTTGCAGTAACCTGTAATGAAAAAAATATGAAAACGAATGTATGTGTGTATACATATGACTAAAACATCAGGCTGTACACCAGAAACTGACACAGCATTGTAAACTAACTGCACTTCAATAAAAAGTAATTAATTAATTAATTACAAATGAAGCTATTAGAATGCTTGGTGGTTGTATAACACCTTGAGTGTATGAGGGAGGACCTGTCTGTTCCGTTTGCTGGCAAGGGTGACGTGAATCTTCCCACGAAGCAGGATGATCGAATGACCAAGCTAGAACTTGGTCCCACATTTTGACTCTAGGTCTGGTGCTGTTTCCACCACTCGCAGCTGCTTTCTGTTATAGACTCGGACTGAACAGAAACCAGCTCTCTTCCATTCCTGCTGCCTTCATGTGCTTAAAAAAAAAAAAGCACCCCCCCCCAGAGGAAAACTTCCTTCCATTTTTCTCTGCACCAAAAATTCTCAAGGCTCAAGCTACTTCCACTCATTGGCATTAAAACCTGGTTCTTTCCTCAAATGTATCTTTTGCAAGGATTAGAAAAGAGCATCTCTGCTGCGGGCTGTATTATTCCCACTTCCCAAAAGAAAGCAGAAAGCTACAGTACTTTCTGTGGAATGAACACCTCTAGTAACTTCTCACATATAGAGCAATTTCATAGATACGCCATAAAACAATCCTTAGCAATCTGTTTAGTAAGGTCAAGCTTCCTCAGCAAACAAGGAGATACAAACGCCTCCTCCTGCATTGTCCTAAGGCTGGTAGAACTAAATTAGGCAGTTGTCTGCTTGTTACATGAATCTTCCACCAACTCAGCTGTAGCCAACAGAAGTACTGATCTAACACAAAGCAAGGGAGCTAATACCTTTGAAATATTGCTTGGTCATTGGTTATTTCCCTTAAAATGTATATTTTAATTTATGTTTAATCCTAAATTCCTAACTAAGGTCTGTCAGTGAAGGATTTTTAGAAATGAGGTTTTCGCATCACGTTTTGCTGGGTTACTAACATTCCATTTAAGAATACAGAAGCAGAGAAGTTCAATGTTTGCCGTGTTAATATGTGCCTAGCTCTCTTTGCCCTGCCTCTTTTGGAAATTGCTATGGGCTCCACACTCCTCACTCCCAGGACACTCTTATCTGTTTACTAGCTGTCAAAGTAAATTGATAGTACTGAGTGACAGCATTAGAAAGCTTGGGACACACCTTGCTGAGCACACACAAATACACTCGCATATCCATTAAGTTGAAATTTTGCCAAGAACCTATTAACCAATTCTAATGAACTGCTGTTTTCCATTTAAAACACCATTAGTTTCCTATGGTTTGTTGCTCAGGGTATAAGGAGAAAAGACACCATCAAGTGGCTAGGAAAGGTGTTGCTTTGCTGGAAGCCCGTACTTCCCTGGAGAATTTGAACTTGGCTTTGGTATGTGTTGCTTTCTTTCCACTTCTGGAAGTAATCAGGCACTGCAAAGGTTTGGGACCACGTCCCAGAATACAGAAGGAGTTTTAACACATCTCATTGTGTAAAGATTCTGGATAATTTACTTTGCCATCTTCTAAGCATAAGCTTGTTGTGTTTCTAAAGACTGTAATACTGACTGTATAAAACTGACAACTCTCAGTCTACAGCTTTGCATGAATAGGTCAACAAAGAGACTCTGACTCTGCATTTGAAGAATTCCCCTAAGACAGTGTTAAATATTTGATACACTATCATGCTTTTTCATAGCAAAGTCCTTTGCAATAACAAGAGTCAGAGTTCTACTGATAGCGAAAATGACAAGTCAGTAGAAAAAAAGGTTTCTGTTTTTGTGAGGTTTGAATATCTAAGAAGATGAAAGATGAGTATTAAGATGTCAAAAATGGGATTTTGTTTCGTTTAAAAAAAATGCATTCTCTACATCAAGTGCAGGGAATGTGATTTTAAGTTCCAGTATCTCAATAGTTTTTTCTTGTAAAGAAGATGTAATGTGAAGAGTTTAGTGAGCCAGTTGTACCCTTCAACTCAGCAGACCAACAAAAACATACACAAATGATTCATTTGAAAAATATAAGCAACCCCCAAAATACTAAGTACGTTTCTCAACAACAGGAGGCATTTGATGGTAGGAAGTGTTACAAATAATAGCACTGTTCCATTGGGTTCATTTTTTTTTTCATACCATTTCAGCTTCCTTTCCAGGTTGTTAAAACTTTTATCTTTATTACCTCGTAACTCTTTAAAACACAACTTGTCCAAAAGTTGAGACAGCAGAGTAAATCTAACTGTGCTAACCAAGTGGAAGGTGAAACGAAAGCCACAGCGGAGAGGAGGCAAAGTACCGTGCAGGGGCAGCCCAACCCCGGGAAGGGCCCCCACGGCGCCTGCACGTCTCCTGCAGGCGCCCGCACTGAGGCACGCTAGGAACGTCATTAAGCATTGGGTGGTTGGTTGAATAAAAAAAGACACATGAGCAGTAAAGAACTTTGTAAACTGGAACAACTGAAATCAGAGAGAAAGGGCAAAACTAACAGTGTGAAAGTGGCAGATGGTCAATAAAGCTGTGGAGCCCTGAAGTCTGTAAACGTGCAGAAGCGTTACCCTTTAAAGGAACGCTGTCAGCAGCCAAAGGGCTGAGACCCAGTGAAGAGAAAGAGGCCGCACAGATGATTATCTTCTCAGGAACCCAAAGGCTGTCAAATAGACTGGCCAACTTAATTAAGAAACTTGTTTTAGATCTGCAAAGTCTCTCCCAATCATTCTCCTGGAGAGTGAAGACGTGGTAGGAGCAGCCCCTGCATGAATCCTACCAGGACTAACAGTGCTGTGTTCTGAATGATCTGAACGTGCCACGACCAATACTGTCCCCCATCTCAGATCTCACAGTTCTACCCACGCTATACTACAATGTACCACCTATGTTAGCAGCACCTTGGACAGAAGCTAGCAGAGCAAGGATGCTCTAGGATGGGTCTCACTGCCAGGTCCTCACATCCAGCCACCAACAACCCTTTCAGTGTCCCTTTTCTGTTTCCTTCAGGAAACGAGTTTTCTCATGCTTTTACCTCTATTTGATTTTATTGGCCTCTAAGAAATGTCCCTTGACTGTGTACAAGAAGGGAAAGTGTCTGAGGTTTTACTGGCTTTATTGGCCAGGGATGATCCGTGCAATCAACTTCCTACTGACCACACCTCGGCTCAAAGAACAGTGGAGGATTTTAAGAATCAGGTGATCTGGACATGGTCACACTGAGAGTAATTAGGTGGGTTCTTTCTGATAAGCTAATTTAGCAACTAAGCTACACTGTAGTAGCGTTTAGTTAAAGTGGGAAAATCTGACTCTGAAAGTCATCCATGTGTGGATTCATTGTGCTTTCTTTTCTCCTAAATTTCGCGTATGCTTTTCTTTTACACATTTAATTTTTTGCCTTTACCTATTTTTTAAGTTCATTGAAAGGCAGCATAAAGAGCAAGAAAAAAAAGAACAGAATTATTCAGTTGTAGAAGGCTTTAAAATAAAAATAGACACTGGAATCACTTCTTGCAGAGCAAAAAAGAAAAAAGAAAGAAAAAAAGAACAGAAAAAAACCACAGGCTATTGGTGAGAAGACTGGAGTCTGAATGTTATTTTTGCCCGTTACTTCTCTAGCCCCCAGTTCCTTCACACTTAAAGTGATACCAGTACTTGCCTCTCAAGGTTGTGATGAAGACTGGAAACGAAGCGTGAAAGATGTTTGGCATAGGCTAGACAGCCAAAATGGTAGCATGTGTTACTATTAAAAAACAAAAAAGGATCCTAATCTTACTTCAGAAGAACTAATGCAAAAGGTCATTTTTAGAGCGAGGCCAGGAATGCAAGGTCCAGAAAGGTAGTGGTTGCATCCTAAAGCGATGCTCAGGAAAGGGCTGGGCCAGTCCCCCTGCCCAGCCTCTCTCTCTCTCTCTGACTGGCTGTGATTGGTCCTTAATAGGAATCGCTTTCTCATTACAGGCCACACACAAAAAAATCACCTCCCTAACTACAACATATGCAACATTTCTCTCATCCATTCCCTTCTCTTTGTTCTCAATGCTACCCACTTCCTTTTAGGGCCTTCATATCTTTGTCCTGGATTATTTGATTTCTTAAAAAATTTATCTGACTCTGATTCCCTTTTCAGTCGCAGCAATTCTATGTATTATTAATAGATTGATTTTCCCAAATCACAGTTGGATTTCTGGCACTCTGCTCAAAAACACTTAATAGCTCCCTAGTACCTGTGAACTAAAACCCAAATTTCCCGGCCAACAATTCAAAAGCATCCATGACCTAAGCCTGAGTTACCTTCCCTGCCTTACCTCTATGACTGTCAGTCAAATAACTTACTGTTCCCTACATATAGCCCCACTCTCTCTCTTCTTGTTTTCCTCCATGTGAATTGTTTGCCCTCCCATCTCTGCATGTCTCATTTTCAGCTCCAACGCCCTTTTCCTTCAAAGTCTTTCCTTGTCTGCTTCTATGAACTCTCTCTCCATCTTCTGAATTTACATTCCACTGCCTTACCCCTCCCCAATTCAATCTGAGCAATGGAAAGGTAGATCTATGTCTTTTTGTTTTGTAATGCTTCCAGTGCTTAGAATAAGATTTCACATGTTACAGGCAATTATTTTTAATTAGGTAAATAAATGAACAAAGTAAGTCTTTTGGATACAAAGCTCTATGAAAGAAAACAACAAAACAGACCAGGGAACAAGGATATATTTTCCTGATTAATCATACAAACAATACTACAGAAAGTCACACCCAGCCAGGTATAGTGGACATTTTTTTCCCTACCAGCTGCTCAACATCTGAGCTCCCTTCCTACGTTTGGAGGATGCCTCACATGTGAAGAAAGAGTCCACCACCCACTATAAAACTAAAAAGGAGACACTCTCCTAGCCTCTCTGGCAACTAGAACATGGCGCCTGACCAAGGTCTGGCCCAACAGCCGAGCCCACTCAGGACTTTGAATGAGGAGCTGGTGGCAAAAAGAAGCAGAGAGAGGAGAGCCATTCTGGTGGCCCTGGCGGCAACAGAGATGCACTGTCTGCAGGTGTAGCAGTGCCATCTGTGCCAGCAGGTCAAGCTGCAACATCCGAGGCTCAGCCCAGTGGCCATGATGCCCTGCAGGACTGGTGCTCACAATACCGGCTGAGCTTCCTGGAGCCCAGCTCCACTTTGTTCTGCCTCTTTTTCTGGGGCGGGTTCTCCAGCATTCCCAGCAGCTCTGTCAGCTATGCAGATGCCAGTCGATAAATCCACTTCCTGCTTAAGTCAACCAGGGTCGGGTCCCGCTTCTCATCCCCTCTTGCCCTGGACTGATGCACCAGGCTTGCAACGTTGTTGGGGGACCCTTCTACACCACAGCAAGAAGCTCTCAGCGGCGTTTGCATCCTCATTATTTCACACCATTAAAAGTTAACGGCCCTACATGCTATCTTCATTAATTTTTAGGCAAACGTGTTTTAAAGTCAGATTGAATGTTAATCTCTATAAATAAGTTATTATTTACTTCTCCTAAACAAATCAGTCTGAATTAGAGCTTGCCATCAAGATCCCAGTCATGCACTGAAATTCCAAAACATACTGAAATAGAAAAACACCTTCAATAATAAATTCTTTCAAGATTGGGCCACTTCTATTGCTGTAGACTTACAAAATACTAGCAACAGTTAGATTTTACACCTCTGATATGCCTATAAACTCATAATTTCCCTATCAAATACATCAGTAATCATGTCTCAAGAAAACCACCAATATTTATAAATAATCCAGATATAGGGCATGGTTTTGTGGTTAAAAGCATGGATTCTACTGCCTGGAGTCAATTCTCAGGTTGTGGTGGGATCTTGGATAAATTACTATTAAATCCCTTATGCCTCAGTTTTCCCACCTTTAAAATGGGAATAACACATGAGTTGTTGTAAGGGTTAAATGAGATATGATACACATAAAGTGATTAAAATAGTACCTGACCCTTAGTAAATACCAACGAAATGTCTGCTTTTATTAGATCCTGGAAATGCCCTATAGAGGAAAACTACTAGAATGTGGGACAGTCATTCGTGCTATTAATCAAATAAAATTCTCACTCCTTCTAGCTCATGGTACCCCAGATCTCCCTTGTTGGGTGGGGCCGTGTTTCTGTCTGGCCAATGAACAACTGAATTGGAGTATTTATAAAGGAGCATGAGATTCTCCAGAGCATCTTTCCCTCTGACACGGCAGCTAGGAATGTTTGACAGGGTGGAACCTGGAGGACTAGAGCAATTGAAATGAGCAGAGCCTTTCTGCTGTCCTGAGATGGAATACATCACATAAGCAAAAGATAAGCTTCTGTTGTTTCAAGCTTCTGGCATCTGGGGGAGTATTGTTCCAATGCATAATGTTGACTGTCCTGAGTAATGCAGAAAGCAAGGCAATCATCTGGATATTTCAATTAAATATTTCTCTCTATTCCAGTTAATGACACCCTCAGGAATACCTAGTGTTGGGTAACACCGGTAAAGAATAATTTGAAGAATGCTGCCAAGGTCAGTGATGTCCCCAGATATCTGCCTCGTCTCAGCCTTTCCTCTGGGGTCTGACACTTCATTCTGAAGGTATTTTGGAAATCGCTCTCAAGTTGTCCATTTAAATAAGGCATAAAACCCTGGGATAAGTAATAAATAAACCATCAAATCTTTATACATTCAAGTGAATGTATTTATCCAATCCATTTCCAGGAAGAATAGGGCAGCATAAGAGTTGTGTTGGAAGATAAACTTGGAAGGTCTTCCTGATACATAAATCAGAAAAGAATTTTGTGTACAGGGGGAAATCAGGAGGCTGTTCAATTCTAGAAATAATTATCTGGTCCATGCTCACTTTTTTTTACATTTTTTAATTGAGTTATAGTCATTTTACATTGTGTCAAATTCCAGTGTAGAGCAAATTTTTCAGTTATACATGAACATACATATATTCCTTGTCACATCTGTTTTCGCTGTGAGCTACCACAAGACCTTGTATATTTCCCTATCCCTATACAGTATGATCTTGTTTACCTGTTCTGCAGGTATGCCTGTCATGCTCACTTTATACTGAGACAGACCCAGCCAATTACAAGAACTACTCCAAGTACAGCCTCAGTGACCTGACCACTTAAGTTACTGCAAGGTTCGTATCTGACTCCCATATCAGGATTTTAACCACTATACCTGCTGTTCCTTTGTCAGTTTGTAGGCAAGGGACCAAGAACGGTTGAAGAGAAAGAGGCAACAAAGCAAACACACAGAAAGGAGAAGAAATCGGGTGGAGAGCAAATCCCTGCCAGAGGTCCAGTCGCATTTCTGTCAGTGGGTTGCCTCAGAGAGCCCTGCGTCCTTCCTTCTGTTTAAGTGGGCCTTATGTTCGTTTCTTTTACTTACCATCAGGAGGGTCCTGACTAACTTAAGTGCTTGATTCCTAGATCCACCACTTACTAGCTATCTGAATCTGGGTAATTCACTTAACATCTTGGTGCCTCAGATTTCTTCTCTGTAAAATTACAAGAGGAGTTACTGTTAGAATTAAACAAAGCAATGAACGCCAAGTGCTTAGCCCAGGGCCTAGCATTCGGCACACACACGGGAAGCGTCAGCTGCTATCATTGTTCTCATCTCATTTTCAACTCTAATGGGGTCCTTTTGCCAGAATACCCCAAAAGCACTGGCGGCACTGTTTCTGAAAGTATGTGAAAATTAGTCTTGGAAGATCCTCCAAGTCTAGGAAGGCAAGTCTCCATGCTGTTTATAATTCTGTTGGAATGCCAAGTTAATACAGCAGTTGCTCGCCTAAGCAGTTGCTGGATTTTTAAATCTTCCGTTGAGTTAACCTCATATGCTTCTCTGAAAATCGAAGATTGGATTTGAGCTGGGACGAACACAGAGAAGTCCCTTAGCACATTTTTTCGATGAGTCTAGGAAAACTTGTATTGTTTTCCTCTCTGCATTAACTGTATCAATACATACTTCAGAAAGCTACTTCCAATCTTGTTTCCTCAACACCCCCTCAGATGTCCCAGTACCTACATCTCTATGATCTCAAACCATAAGATGCAATGAAATGCATGTGTTTTGAAAAAAAAAATTTTTTTAACCTCTTCTAGTCATAGCCCCTTTCTCAATGTCTAATCTTCCTTGGGGGAAAAAAAAGAGGCTGACCTGTGTAGTCTCTATCCTTTAGACTCTTATCTCTGGATTATGATAAGATCTGGCTGTAGCTGGAGGAAAGAAATACAGAGCCACTGGTCACTAGAAATGCAGTGATCTCAGGTATAAACAAGAAAATTAGAAGTCATCAGTTTTCCATTACAGGCAGTCACCCTGCTTACACCTCCCTATTTGTGCATTATCCTTGTTAGCAAGTCAAGGACAAGGACTACATCATATTAATCTTCCTATCTCAGAATTTAGCACAGTGCATGATATACCAGTTGGAACTCAAGAAATGTCTGCTAACCCAAATTAAGCTTTAGAGCGCAAAGTGTGGTCTGATCAGATGTTCTCACCATGGAAGTTGCTAATCCATGTGACATTTGAAGCTAAATTAGCTTCATCCAAGAGGGTACTATCTAGCATAATAAACTAAACCTGACAGGCATTCCCAGTGGAAGCCTCAATTTAGAATGATTTACTTCGGAAAAAAAATAAATGACAGCTGCCACGAGGTACAGATACCACCTGTGCACCTCTGCCTTTCCAGCGTCTGATTTGACTTTGACTTAGAGTGTGGAAGAGCAGATGTCAAGAATCTATTAGCTACCCGATACTCCATTTTAAAGATAGCATAACCAAGGCCCAGGCGCAATGAGGAACTGGCCTCAAGCACAAAGCTAGTTAGTGCCAGAGGTAGAACCCAGCTTCCCAGCCTTTCCACGTTAACAAATAGTTCACAGAACACATACTTAGTAGATGCTCACTAAAGACATGTGCATGCAGCATAAGCAGTGGTTCAACTCTCGCTGAGTATCAGAATCCTCGCTTTAAAGAGGACACATGCCTGGAACCCATCCTTAGGGATTCTAAGTGGCACTAGGGCCAGGTGACAGCTGGATTGACTGTCAACTTCAGCAGTAACCATTTCTAACATATCAAAAATAACCTCTTCTAAAAGAATATCCAGAATTGTTGTTGTTATCAGGAGGAGCTCTCATTAGAGAAATATATTCTAAGAAACCAAGGAACAGACTCCAGGGTCAGCAGACCCAGATCCTAACTGTCATGAAGTGGCTTATATTAAAACTAGGTCCAAAAGACAGAGCAGAAGATGATTACATCTTTCTTGGGCAAAGGAGGGATATGATGTCTAAGCACTGATGCATTCAAAGTATTTGACGAGCACCTACTATGTGCTGGCTCTGTGCTGGGCACTAAGGATACAACTATGAAAGGAGACAAGGTCACGGCCCCCATGGAGTTAACTGCAGAGTCTCTGACAGGAATCTGTAGAAATTGCCAGGTGAGCAATTCTGGGCAAAGTCATGTACAAAGACAGGGGATCCTGAAACAGATAATGTGGACAGAAATACACACCTTTCCCCACCGATGACTGTTAGTGCCTGGGAGTTGTGAGACAGCACTTCAAGGAGGGCCATCTGCTGTGTGTGCCAAGCAACTTAAACTTCATCTTATAGGCCAGGTTCTCAGGCTTGAAAGTATGAAGTCCCGAAGCTTGTTAAAAATGCAAATTTGTGGATACCATCCCCAGGGAATCTGATTCAGTAGGCTGGAACAGAGCCCTTGGGGCTGTCTTTTTACCAAGCACAGCAGGAAATCTCACACAGGTGGTGGGAAACTCTGCTGCTGATGAAGCAGGATTGCCTCAAGGGCAGCTCCACATTTTAGGAAGACCTTTGGTCTTGAGCTCAGGCCTCTGGGCTCCCACCAGATTCAGCTCCCTCCCTGCCATTCCCCACCTCCATCCCAGTGATTCTTGTCAAAGCACAGTGTTCCCTTCAAACATCCAGAACTCATGCCAGCAGCAGCACCACCACCAAAGAGGTCAGATACTCTCCCAGAGGCTAAGAAGTGGTTTTGTCTACACCATGCAATTAAATCAGGGGGGCTGGGATATAACCAGAGAATTCCACAGAAAAATTCCAGACCTATTTTACTGAAGTAGGAAACCTCTCCAGTGAAAAAGAGTTAATCCAACAACCTTTGGTAAACCCTGACTTAAATAAAAGGATTGCAGTTGACTACATTACTTTCTGTGCCTTAACATACTATCAAGGAAGAAACAAAGCAAGTACTTAGAGAGCCAATGAAGCCGTTAAAAATTCTGGTCACGTCTATAAAACCTCAGTGGTTTTATCCTCCCCCTCAAGCTATCTTGATTACTACCCAGACCAATGAACTGTGTTTCTATCCATTAGAAAATCAGCAGCCGACTGTGGCATCATGTGTTGTGGGATTGATTGGGTTACAAAATATATATATATATATATATATACATATACATATATTTTTTTTAATGTGAGGTACCAGGTCATTATTTCAATATTGTTTAAAAATTAATTAGAGTTTTTCAGAATTATTTCAGAATGTCAAGATTTAATTAATTTATTTATTTAATAGATCCTTAATGTGACCCTCTTCACAGAAAACCTGTGGATTTTTTCAGCATTTAATAGCCTAGTGGGGAAGAAAAGGAGAGGATTTTTCTTTTTATTGGAAAGCTGGGATACACCCATTGTCTTTTCATCTCTTTAATAGTTCTTTGTGTTGCAGGTAAAGCATTATTAATTCATGTCCAATGACAAGTAGACAGGATTTTTGGCGATGTAGCAAAAACTAAAAGATAAAAACGACCATCTGAAGGGAAGGGAAGGAACTGGTCAGTCCTTTAGATAAAAACATATAATTCAAGCAAACGGCCAAACGTATAGCTTGTTTGTTTCCTATTAGTCAAAAAGCAATGTCTCTGTTTCAAATTCCATTCCTTTGGGGGGATTATTTCACAATGCAGAGTTTTTAGAGCGTTTCGGCCTTCGTCTTACCCTTGCCTATGTGTTGACAGCTGCCATTTAGGTGTGTGCATGTCGAGCCAGTTCTCGTCAATAACAAGAGCAGAATTCCCTCTCAACCTCTCCCCATTCATTTTAGCGAGCAATTTTTATAATGCGTTATATCAAGGTTAAGTTTTCTTGTCAATTCTGATCTCTCCTCAATTGCTCTAAACCCTTTCAGGAATCCATCTCCCCATGCTGCCTGCTGAACCTTCCCAGAATGATTCTTTACTAAACAACACCTTAGCAGAAAAGCAGTTTCGATACAAATTGAATGGAAGAGAGAATATTCTTTATAATAAACCCAGCCTCTGTTATCCCACAATGAGGCTATCTCAACTAACCCCCTCCAGACATTTTCTGCAGCTCAAACAGGGGGGAATATTCAGCCCCCCAAACCAAATGTAAACAGACAGAAGGTCTCTTTGCTTAGATTCCTCCTCTGCAGAACTATTATGTACGTGCTCCACTCTCTCGTGTTTGTGAATAAAGACATAGTTTCTTAAGCTCTCAAAATGTTTGAGTGTTATGGACAACGTATTACACATTCAGAAGCTGACACTGGTATTATTTCACATGATCACCATTTGACTCCAAGAAGAGCCATTTCCATAGAACAGCCATTAGGATCTACAGGGCAGGTGAAATTACTACTTCGGAGACACCGATCCTGTGCGACTGCACTACTGGAATTATCCCAGCTCCGTTTTGCAATGCTGTCTTAAGTGACTCCTAACAATGCCACATCCCCATTAATATTCCTCATGGCATTCAGAGAGCTCTGTGCACCTGAAAGAGTGAAGATCCACCCCCTCTAAACATACTATTATTATGCCATTTTGCAAACATTGTCACAAACAGTAGCACGCGACAAAGAAAGTAATCGTTAGCGCGGAGAAACACCGAGGGCTGTGCACGGGGCACTTTGGTTCAGCCTCACCCTTTTCCTCAACCACATGAATGCCGTTAGGTCAAAAGAAACCTCTCCACCCGTGCTTCTGAGCTCCCTCCCTCCTACCTATTGCGATCTTGGCTCTTCATCTCTTTTTTTAGCGTCAGTCTCTCCCTCTGCACTGCCTCTTTTTCCTCTCATAGAGGCTTTCCCATCCAAAAATAAATCTCTCTCTGACCCTGATTTCCCCTCTAAATAATTATCCCATCTCTCCTCTAGCTCTCACTTCACAAATGAGAGGCAAATGGTCAATAAATATTTATGGATTAAATGGGTGAAAAGAAATCTATTTCCCTATTGCTTCATCTCACATTTACTCCTCATCCCACTGCCAACTAATGAAACTTCTGAGCCCACTCCTCTAAAACTGGTCTCCAGAGGCGGCCGGTAACGTTCTAATTTAAAAAATCCATGAGTTCTCCTTACCTTTCATTCTACTTGACCTCCACCCAGCATCCTGCATTGCTAAGCAACCCTTATTAATATTACTATTTCTCTCCAGTTGTCTTGTAATATACTAAGTCTCCTTTTATGTCACCAATCTTCACAAAATTCACTGATGGCACGTGTTTTTCTAACCCTCTTTCTTTTTACCTCTATACTCTTCCAACAGGAGATCTCAACCACTGACACAGTTTCAAATAACTTTTTCTTACAGCATCATCTAAAGATAATTCTAGTTCTCACTTTCCTTCTACCTTCCAGACTTTCCTTTCTGAATTCCTTTTGAACCTCTCCTTGAAGCTGCCATGTTGGCACCTCTAACTCAGTAGAACCAAAACAGAACTCAGTCTCCCCCCGACTCCCATCACTAAGTCTGCCTTTCTCCTGTGTTCCCACTTTAGTGAACAGCAGCGCCACCCTCCTGATCATGTAGGTAGAAATTCTGGAGTGCTTTTTCAGGTTGTCTTCTCTCTTACCTGCAACTTCCGCTCAGCTCCAAGTCCTGCTGATACTGTCTCTGAAAATGTCTCTTGATTCTGCCCCATACTCTCTATTCCCCTTGCTACTGTCCTAGTTTAAATTTTTATCATCTCTCAGTGAGACCAAGACAAAAGCCTATTAATTGATCTCTGTGCTATGAACCTCACCCTTCTCCAATCCATTTTTCTTCCATAACAACAGACTAGGTTCTCTGGAGTAGGAATCTTTGCCATCTTTGGATTCCCCTGCACAGTTATTCAATACACACTTGTAAAAATGAATTCCCGCTGCCAGCAATTATCTTCCTAAAACAGAAATCTGTTCCTGTAAATTCACTGCCCCCGAATCTTCAATAACTTTGGCTACAGAATAAAAGGGAAAACTCCTCTGTATGACATTCAGAACCCTCTGTGGCCTGCTCTGAACCTGCTCCTACATCTCATCTCCCACCCTCCACCTGCCACTCCAGCCACACACACTATTTACTCTTTACACTACTATTTCTAGAATCCAGCCAGTATTCCTGATATCTGTGGTTGGGGATGTCCGTTTTGAATCTCTGCCTATTGAAATCCTACTCAATGTTTAAGGTCAAAATAAAAATCTCACCTCATCATCAATTAAATTTTCTCCCTCTCTGTGTACCTAGCACCTTCTACTTCCTTGGGGCACACAGTGCTCTGTGCCCTGCATCACAGGGATGGACGTGAGAGTCTCCTCCACTAGACTGGAGCCGCTCCTCAAGGACATCACGAGTCCCCCACTACGCTTATGCCACGGCCTCGCAGTAGATGGCATTCAATGAAAGAATCACTGAAGTGACTCAGTAACCCTTCTGTCACTTTATTTTACAAGAGCTCAGTTTAATAGCTTTAGTACTACCCTCCCTGCTACTGGCACATTTGGTCCAAAAATGCTTAAATGTATTCTGTGCACCCAAGGCTACCCCCATCCCAAAGAAGCACTGGTTAGTACCAGATGCTAGAGTTTTAGTTGACTAAAATATATATGTCACTTAACTGAAATATTTAAATATATTAACTAAAATATCTATGTCAAGCAAATGATACACACATACAGTTTTCAAATGGAAATTAAGAATCTTGTCAAGAAATCTGCTTCCGAAGCACTAGTCTTTTATATCAGCATCACTCTGGCCCTTGGAAAGGAAACGAGCCTCCTTCTCTGAGGTCGCCCATTCCAAGGCCCCCGCATGATCCCAGATTCCAGTTTCTAAGACACCGAAAGGATATCACAGTGGTGGCTGTTGATGCATCCTGTCACGACCTTACTTCTTTCTACAACACAAAAGATGTCCACTAACCAAGAAGACTGGGGAAATACACTCTCAAAATTCTGTTCGTCAATCTCTGCTTATCTTTATATCAGCATCTAACTGTAACACCTACAATCTCACCCCAAAGAGGGTCTGTGGGTCAGTGAGAGGGGCTTCAGCTAGAGGTGGCTCATCTGCATCTTAGATACGCCTACAGACCAGGCGGCCTCACACCCCCACATGGAGTGTAGAGGAGACCTCCTCCACTGCTCTATGTCTAGTGAAGGTGGTTCCCGTCAGAGTAAACTCGCAGGTGATTTCCTGCATTAATTTACGAGGACCAAAGCCTCAAAGCCAACATTGGAATAACTGGATTCTATACCACTGACTTCACAAAATATCACAAAACAATCAGCAATGTGACCCAGCATTCTTTCAAAGACATCTTTAAAACACACGTCTTTGTATTTTCCTTTCCCCTCTCACCCACCCCGCCCTCACCCCACCACCACATACACACACACACACGCGCTTATAAAACTACCACAACCTGATTTGGGCTTAACCTCAAGGAATTTCACCTTTGAAATGCAAGAAGATTAAATGTAAAATTCTAATCACAAATAAGAGTTGCCTCTTAAAATCAAATGTACTACAGCATCTTTAGGTTATCTATTAATTGTGTTCTACAAGAATTAAAAAGTGGATTTCTCACATTGGTTTCTATTTTGCATATAATCTTAAGGGAATTCAAACCCATTAATGAGTTACACTATAGTTTACAAAATTATATTTGAACATGACATTGAGTGTTAACAAATTTCTTTTTTTCTGACTATAAAATATCTAATTATCATGATAAAATAGTAAATTTTTTTAATGTAAATGTATCCATCTGTAACGTAAAGAATCATCTAGTTATAAAAACCTCTCAGTTTGGTTAGTCCAAAGAGAGTGACAGCTAATATTAAACCTTGCACAGTGAGTGTAAGTGACACAGCAAATGTGGCTGCCTTCCGTACTCCACATGAGCTATTTCAGGGTTCACAACTTCTATAGATGTCACAGTTATAACGTTCTTTTTTTAAATCACTGATTACTTAAAGTTTTATTCCTCCCTAAAGAACCTTAATCAGCTGGGCTACAAGTTTTTACTCAATCCAAATTAAATAATTCACTCAGATCCATGCAATCTCCAAAAGCTTTTTTTATTAGAGTGGATATTTGAATTTGATATTGACTCATAAGAAATAAGATCTTCGCTTCTTTCCAATTTGTATTAAGGAATAAAGCTGGATCTACAAGAGAGACTGAATCATCTGGATATTCTCACTCATACTGTATTTTCAGACCCTGGCAAGTTCCAAACGTATCGTAAACACACAGGACTAATAGTCGAGAATTGAAATAATCAATTCATAAAACAGTCAGGTTTGGGGCTTGTTATTACTTCAAATTTTATTTATGAAAAATTTTTAAATGTGGCTAATTTAAACAAATCTGATGAAGAGCACCAGAAATTAAGAGGTACACAAGTATATGCAATTCCCTCCCTTTCACGCAATGAATGAACCAAGGACATAACAATACCTCAAAATTTGTCTCCACTCTGACTTAGAGGATTTATAGGACAAACAAGATTTTATCCTGAATTTTGTCTGCATCAGCCTTTGATAATATTTACTGAAAGGGCTTGTCTTTGCTGGGAATTGTAAAATTTCATCAAAAGTGGCTTCAGTTATTATTAGTGATGTAATAGAGTCCAAAGTGCAGAACAGCCTCTTGGGAGTCTCAGCAATGACAGAGTAGACGATTTTTAACAACAGCTGGCATTGATAGGTGGGCAATACTTTTATAAGTTTCTGAAATTTTACCAGAACCATCGCAAGGAGCAATTTTTTTTTCTCTGACTCCTCTACTTCTGAGGGAAGACTGTCAAAAGAGTAACATCTTCTGTGTTAAAAGATTGTGTTAGCTAAGGGGAAAGATAAATTGTAGGAGTGTGGTGACTTTTTATTAATGCACGTTTCTTTTGATTTATTGTTAGTACTATATTTGTTCCTTTGAATTTCTGAACTGTAGGCTGCAGTGATCCTGAGTAGGACTAGCCCCCAGGATGGGCCATTTTTGAAGATCTACTTAGTCATCTTTTTATTCACTCGAATACAACTCAAAGCAATTCAAAGCACAGCTGTTCAACAGGTTACATTAAGAATTTTTTTAAGTTGTCATTCAAGTGCTGCTAAGAGATGGAGAAAAATGAGAACTGATCATTGGACTGAGCAATCTGGAAGCCACTGTGATCTTGGCAAGTATAGTCTTACTGAAATCATGGGGAAGAAAGCCTGATTGGAGTGGCTTCGAGACAAAATGATGGCTTCCAAAGAACAGTAAACCAGATTTTCTAAAGAGCCTTTTGCTACAAGCCAAGTATCATGAATAATACATAGTGTTTTAAAGAATTGCTGGATTTGCAGGAACTAAAAAAAAAAAATCTAAGCATCTCTATCACCATGACTAAAAAATAAACCAAATCAAAACGAAAAACCCAAGAGCTGACACCTACGTCAGCAGCACTGTAAAATACCAAACAAGAAGAGGGAATGTGGTATGTTGAATGCAAACAAATACAGATACCATCACCACTAAGTCCAAGCCTTGAGCCATCTACAAGACATGGCAGCCTAGCTTCAGACTCTAGCATCAACTCAAATGCCTCAAAGGGGCTAACATAGTCCCAGGCTGAGAGCACCCTGGACTCCAAGAAGAAGCAAATACCAATCCTTTCTGGAGGAGAATATCCCCAATTTGGGTTTATTGTGTTCCCACAAATTAAGATCAAATATGACCTTACAATTAAATAAAATTTTTTTAAAAATCAGCGAACACCATGAGCAAGAACCAACCAAAACAATAAACAATAGATTTAGACTCTTCAAAGATTTCAAATATTGAAATGAGCAGTTAAAAGCAGAGAAAAAACTGTATACAAAAAAGAAGTAATAGAGAAAAACATAAAATAAGCAAGCTGTAAGAGGACATAAAAATGACCAGATTGGAGGAATAACTAATAAATTAAAAACATTATTGTTGATATTAAATAATTCAGTGGATAGGGTAACAACATTATATCAAAGTTGGAGAGAATCAGTGACTAGAAGACATATGAGTAGATTATCCAGAATGCAGCACAGAAAAGAAAGATGTATAATATTAAAGAAAGATATAAGATAAATAACAGATGGGACAAAAAGATCTAAAAATATGCTGAAGTCCAGAAGGAAAGAATGAGAAAATGGAGAAAAGGCAGCATTGGTAATGGAGTAATGATAGAAATATTCCAAAACTGATCAAAGACATGAATCCAGAGATACAGGAGGCACAATGTTTCCCAAGCAGGACAAAAGAAAAGCATCCATACTAAGATACACTGTAGTAATAACTGGAGTGAAGCAAAAGTAGGAAAGTACAGGGCACTCAGATATAGTTGCATTGGAAGGATCTGATTTGGATTAGAGCAAGAAGCAGTTCTCTGACACACGTTGGAGGTTTGGAATCATCAAACAATGAATAGAGGGAGAGTATTCCAGACAGAAGATGAAGCAGGACAGAGGTCTAGCTTTGAAAGCAAACCTAGGGGACATTTGAGAAACTGGAAGGAGACCAGTGTGGTAGGAATCTAGCAAATAAAGAGGATATTGATGGAAGAAAAAGTCAGAGAGCTGAGCAGGACCCATCTATGTAAGGCTCTGTTTGCCAAGCCTGTCAAGGACTTGAGATATTCTGGAGAATCTGAAGAAGATCCTGAAGACTGTTAAGCAGTGCATAGTGTAACCAAATTTACACGTGAAGACAATGACTCTGATTGCCTGGGGAGAATGGGTCATAGGCGAGCAAAATAAAAATAGGGGAAAACAAAGATACACTATAGTGAAAGTTGAAAAAGTGAAAAGAAGATCGTCTTAAGCCAGTCAGAAAGAACAAAGATGTTACCCAAAGTCTGACAACAAACTTCTGATTAGAAAATGGAAGCCACGAAGAGCAAGGAAAAATGTAACCAAAAAAAAAAAAAAAGCACTGAAAAAAACTAAACATAGGATTATGCACTCATTCATTTATTCATATGTGTTTAGTAGCGACTATGTGTCAGGGACAGATTAAAAACGCTGCCTTCATGGAACCCTCATTATAGTACTGGCAGCAGATAATAAATAATTTAATTAAATGTATTGGTTGTATTAGAGAAAAATAAAGGAGGAAAGGGGATGGTAGTACCAAGGAAAGGGAGAGTTTGCAAATTTTAGTATGAAGGCTTGGGAAGGTTTTCCTGAAAAAATGATATCTGAACAAAGACCTGAGAAAAGTGAGGTGGGGGGTGGGGAGCTAAATCAATAGCCATGAAGAAAGTATTACTGGAGAGATGGCAAGTTGAAAGGCCGTGTAGCAGCTCAAAGGCATGTTTAATAGCCAGGATGCCAATGTGGCTACAGCATAAGGAGTGGCAGTGAGAGTGGCAAGAAGTGAAGTTGGAAAGATAGCAGAGCTACAGGAAAGCGTATCACATAGAACCTTCCAGAGACTGTTAGGACATGGGCCTTCACTCCAAGTCAAATGGAAAGCTATTAGAGAGTTTTGAGCAGAGTCATCTCATGATCTGATTTACATTTTTAGAGGATGACTTTGATGAGAACAGATTATAGGAGTGCAAGGGGGAAATCTGGAAAACCAGATGGGAAGCTACATCAGTGATCTGGGTGAAAAAGCATGGTGGCATGTACAAAGGTGGAATCAGTGCAGATGGTAAGAAGTGGTCAGATCTGAAGGAGAGTCAAAACGATTGGTGCAGTTTTACAGTGGTTTATAACAGGGGAGTTTTAGATGGATAACTGGAAGAATGCAGTTGACATTCACTTTAAGGAGGAAAACTGAGTAGAGCAAGCTTGGAAGGAAGACCAGGAACTAAGTTTGAAATGCACATTACTCCCATGAAGATCCCAGAGTGGATACAGGAGTTTGGAGTTCATTCATAAAGTTTGGACTAGAGACATAAATTTGGGAGTCAGCAGTAAATTAATAGCAGAGAAAGTCATGAAACTGGATGAGATCCAAAGACCAGACCAAGCCCTGGGGCACTCCATTAAGAGGTTAGAAGGATCTGGAAGAACAAACATTGGAGACTAAAAGAGCAGCCAGTGAGGCAGGAGGAAAATCAGGAATATGATTTCCTGAAAGCAAGTAAAGAAATTGTTCTAAGGAAAACTATCTTTCAAGGATGAGAGCCAAAGAAAGACATTTTCAGATAACTGGCAACCAAGTTTACCAGCAATAATCCTTCATTAAGGAATTTGGGGAAGCAAGGAAATAATTCCCAAAGAAAACACTGAGATTTAAGAGGGAGTGGCAGGCAATGATACTGGGAAATTTTAACAACTATAAAATAATGACAGTGATAATAATGCACAAATTCTGGAGTTCAAAATTTTAAGTGGCAGAACTAAAATTCTGAACAATAGCATATATGACACAAGAAAGTTTATTAGATTTAATGTTCTAGAATACTTAAATTGTTAAGGAGAGGATTAAGATTTCAATTTATTTTAGATTAAATGCCTTGGTAAGATTCCAAGGGTAAGTAAAAGAACAAAATAGTGCATAAATTTCTCAAGGAAAATGCAAATGGCATTTTATTCCCTGCACAGAGCTGTCCTGCCCATTGCAAGATATTCAGCATCTTTGGACTCTGCCCTTCAAATACCAGTAGTACCCACCCCAGTCACTGTGACAACTCATAAAAAACCTCCACATATTTCCAAATGCTTGCAGGGAGGGTACTATATCAAACTTCCATGAAAACCACTGAAGTTGATGGATAAAACAAACAAATTAATTTAAAAGTTTCACCACATCCCAAAATAAAAGTTGAGAAAAAAGGACTAGAAAGCACAAAAAAGGAAAAACAAGTCCAAATATATAACTAATCACAATAAATGTAATTGAGTTAAATTTGCCAGTTAGAGTGTTGTGTTTTTTTTTAAGGTATTATTCAATTACACAGTGACATTGTTTACAAAACTTAAGGGCATGGAAAGATTGAAAACTAAAAATATTAACATTAACCAAAAAAAATTAGGTTAGTTATATTATTAGATAACTAAGATGCATATATTATTAGATAATATGTATTAGTAGATTTCAGCATGCTTCAATTATTGCTAGATCAAACCACAAGTGAACTATATATGATATGAACAATTCACTGAGCAAATATGAACATATACACATATTATATATGTACATAACATCTTATTTTATATGTATATAATGTGTGTATATATGTGCATGCATGTTTTTTTTAAATCATCATCATCATCCATCTAATTTCTTTACTGAGTGATTATTATGTGCCAAGGGTTATTAGAGGCACTTGACAGGTATTAATTAATTCATTTAAAACATAGAAGCACTACTTACAATAAGAAAGACATGGAAGCAGCCTAAATGTCCACTGGCAGATGATTGGATAAAGAAGATGTGGTATATACAGATACACAATGGAATACTACTAAGCTATAAAAAGAATGAAATAATGCCATATGCAGCAACATGGATGGACCTGGAGATTATCACACTAAGTGAAGAAAGTCAGAGAAAGATAAGTATCACACGATATCACTTATATGTGGAATCTGATAAAATGATGCAAATCAACTTATTTATAAAACAGAAACTGACTCACAGACATAGAAAACAAGCTTATGGTTACCAAAGGAGAATGAAAGGCAGGGATAAATTAAGACTTTGGGATTAGCAGATACAAACTACTATGTATAAAATAAAAAACAAGGTCCTACAGTATAGAACAGAGAACTATATTCAATACCCTGTTATAGCCTATAATGAAGAAGAATATGAAAAAGAATATATATAACTGAATCACTATGCTGTACACCAGAAACTAACACAACATTGTAAATCAATTTAAAAATACATTAAAAAATTAATTACCTAATTCATTAAACTGCTGTTACATAGGTCTGTGAGTGCAAAGTTGAAAACTGACCCCAATGTAATTCGACTAGTGCTGGTGTTTTTAACCAACACAAAACATTTTCTAATGGAACATTTGCAAAATGTAATCACTTACAAGACCATAAAGCAACTTTCCACGAATTTAACAAGTTAGTCATACAAAAAGTTATTCATAACAATTGCTAGAGAAGGAAAGGAAGACTTCATTCAAGGGACTACTGCAGTGGGATTCTGTGGTGAGGGGAGAGAGATTGGGCTCAATTCCCTGACAAAGACCTTCCTTGACCACACTTAGTCAGGGTCCTCTGAGCCCTCTTCTCAACTAGGCCCCAGCATGGGCTCTGCCTGAAGGGCCCAGCTTTAGCAAGAATGCTGCTGGGTCAATTTAGCAAGAATCCCCCATCCTTGAGATCTGATCAAATTCTCCATCCCTCATCCTCAGTATCTCAACACCCCCACCTGCATTCAGCAACAATCCTATCAAGTTGGTTTAGCCAGAATCCCCCTTACCTCTTGGTAATTTTTCATTCACTGAGCTTCACACTGTTCTTTGGCTATAAATCCCCACTGTGCTTGTATTCAGAGTTGAGTCTAATCTCTCTGCCCCATTGCAAACACCATTGCAGTAGTCCTCTTGAATAAAATCTTCCTTATTTTCTTTAATCAGTGTCTGAATAATTTTTTTCTTTAAAACAGTCCACATATTCTTACAACAATGCTATTCACTTAGAAGTCAATAACAAGAACAGCATAAAAAGATTAAGTTCTAACCCTCCATAAGTTTGGATATTTAAAGTATACATGTATACTCCCATACACTTCAAAGAACTCATAAGTCAAAGAGGAAACCATACTAAAAATGTTTTAAAGCTTGGAACTGATCA
This sequence comes from Vicugna pacos, assembly GCF_048564905.1. NCBI lineage: Eukaryota > Metazoa > Chordata > Mammalia > Artiodactyla > Camelidae > Vicugna > Vicugna pacos. Next base: position 12,495,130 of record NC_132999.1, on the reverse strand, counting down.
ATAAAATGTTGCAAATTGAAAGTTGCAATGAGTTGTGAAAGCAATACATTGAGGGAAATAGTAAGTTAATCACAGGAAATGGCCATTCTTTGCAAATCAATAACAGTAAAATATTAGCACTTTCCAATGTTTTAACCTGAATCTGTAGCCTCAAATGCTTGTATTAGAAAAATAAGAAAACCTGAAAATTTAATGGGTAAAATCTCCAACTTAAGAAGTCAGAAAACAACAGAATAAACTCAAAGAAAATAAAGATAAAATTTAAAATAAACCAAAAAAAAAAAACTTGCCTCTGAAAAAACTAAAAAATTAAGAGAACTCTGGTTGATATGATCAACAACAACAAAAAAAAGAAAACACAAATGATACTATGAATGGAGTATCTAACTATATATATATATATATATATATATATATATATATATATATAAAACTATATATAACTATATATATATATATATAGTATCCTATGTATATATAGGATACAATAGGTTTAAAAAGACAATAAAATACTATGAACAATTTTATGCCAATATTTGAAAACTTATACAAAATGTATAAATTCTTAGAAAAATGTAACTTACCAAAACTCATTCAATAGAGGCCTCAATATTAGCTATTTAAACATTTAAAGGACTGGTCAAAAATCCATATTTTAAAAAAGACACACATTATTTCATAGGTAAGTTCTATAAAAGTTTTGAGGAACATGTCTCCATATTCAAAATGGTCCAAAGAACAGAATATACTCCCAAAGTCCCATTTTATGATCTAATATAACCTTGATTCCAAAAGCACCAAGGACAGTTTATGAAAGGAAAACTTCAGGCTGTCTCTATTATAAACTTAGATATAAAAATTCCAAATTAAATATTTACAAAACAAATTAGACAATATAGAAAAAAATACTATGACAAGAATGGTTTAAAATTAAAAAAAATTTAAATGACGTTTCCACAATAAGTTATCAAAGGGGAAAATCATGATCACCTGAATGGATTCTGTAAAAAAATAAAATAAAATAAAATAAATAACATATATCCATAATTTTTAAAAATTTTAGCAAACAAGGAATATAAAGGAATTTCCTTAATACAAAAGTAACTATCTACCAAAAAAATCTACAGCAAAATTCTTCTTAATGATAAATCCTTAAAAACATTTCTTTAAAATCAGGAACAGCAAAATCCATCATCGTTGCTCGTATTAAACATTCACTGAGGTCCTAACCAGCACAGCAAACACAAAAAAGGAAACAAAGACTATGATTATCAGAAAAAAGAAAATAAAATTGTGTATTCTTGCAGAGAATACTGTTTATTTAGAAAACCAAAAGATTTTATAGATAAATTATTACAATCAGTAAGAAAATTTAGCATGATAGTTTAACCTAAGATTATATGTAAATATCAACTGCTTCTCCACATAGAAGCAACAAACAGAAAGTGCTAGTTTTAAAAGGTAATATTTATAAAAGTAAAGACAAAACATTCAGGAACCCCTACATTAATAGCACAATTCTAATGCTCACAGATAGGAAGATTCAATATGATAAAGATGGCAATTTCCCCCAAATTTATCAATAGATTTAATGCAATTCCAGTAAGAACTGCAACAAGATTTCAGAAGATTCTAAAATTTATGTGAAAGCATAGAGCCCAAGAATACCCAACACATACCTAAGAAAGAATGAGTGGGAATTTGTGCTGTACATGCATCAAGACTTACTGTAAAATTATAGAAATTAAGTATGCTATTGCATACAGATAGATAAACTGACTAATGAAACGAAGTAGAGAATCCCAAAACGCTGATCCATATGCAAAAATCTGACATATGGAAGAGTCATAAAGAATGGTAGGAAAAGGAGATTTTTTTTTAAACAAATAATACCGAGATGATTCTTTATCCATTTGGAAGAAAAAGAAATTGGTTATCTATCTCCCATACATCAATACCAATTACAGATGAATTGAAAACTTAAATGTAAAAGGCAAAATCTTAAAACCTATAGAAAGCAATTTAAGAGCATGTTTTATGCCATTTGGGCAGAAAAAAAACTTGGACAAAGCATAAGTGCTAACCATCTAAGAAAGAATTGAAAAAATTATATTACAACTAAGAACTTCTGTCCATCCAAAGACACCACAAAGAAAAAGACAAACCACAAGCTAAATAATTAGTATCCAGAATATTAAAACAAAAAGCAAGCTGCTACAAACTCCTAAGAAAAAATCAAATAACTCAACAGGAAGAAAGAACAAAAGTCATGAACAAGAATTTACTCCAAAAAAGGGAATAAAAATTTGTTAACACACACACAAAATGTTGTTCAACCTCACCAATAATCAGGAAAATGAAAACTTAGATCACAGTGAGATGCCATTTTACACTGACAATGCCAGTTGAATGACAAAAATTCTCATCCATTCTGTAGAGAAGATGGTAAATTTATAAACCACTTTGGAAAGTAATTTGCCATTATTTCATAAAAGTAAACATTCCCTTATCCTATGAGCTCGCAATCCTGGTCCTGGGGTTCTAAATCCTAGTCTACAGGAACTCCTCTATTTGTTCACCAGGAGACATACAAGGAAATCACAGCAGCAATATTTGCAAAGCAAAAGACCTGGAAGCAACCCAAATATACATCAACAAAGGAATGGGTTAATACACTGTGGAATAGCTACATACTAGAATACTATACATAAATGAAAATGAAAGAACCACTGCTACCTGGATGAATTTTAGAAACAATAAAGTGAAAAAAGCTAGATATATAAGACTTCATGTAGTTTGCCATTTTCATAAAGCTCAGTATTAGCAAAATCAAATATATAGAGATATATAGATAGATGAGCTAAACTGAAAAATGGGAGACAAAATTATAAGAACAAACTTCAAGAGGGAGATCACCTCGGGGAGGAGGAAAGGGGCTAAATACAAATAGGTAGGAAAAGTACAAGCAGGTAGATGCAACAGTATTAATCATTTTCGTCGTTAAGTTGCGTGCTAGGTACTCAGGTGTTCATTATCATGATTTATATCCTACATGTGTTCAAACAATATTTTGTTTACATCAAATATTACACTATAAAAATATTTTTAAAGAGAGAGACTAGGAGGTGGGGACAGAAATAGCGTATGAAAACATCTTTTCTAGAGTTGTACTATGAACAGGAGAAATGAAAGCGTTCAAGGTAGAAAAGGACATGGCAGTAAGAAAGAATTCAATTTTAGGTTTTTTTTTTTAATATGGGAGAAAGTATAACATATTCTTATACTAACAGGAATGACACAAGCAACATGAGAATGATCAATAATGCAAGAGGGAAAAAGGATAATTACAAGAGCAGAGTCCTTGGATAGGAAAAGGAGATCTGATCCAACCCAGAAGTGGAGGGGTCCATCTTACAATACAGCAGAGAAAGTTCACTCGTTTTAGTAGATGGGAAGGCAGAGTAGATACAGTTAATATATTTGTTGATGGAAAGATCCTGAAGTTCTCTTCTGAGTAGTTCTGTTTTCTCTGTGAAATACAAAGCAGGGTCCTGCTGATAGTGAGTGGGGTGGAGTGAAGGAGGGAGCATCAGAGTTTTGAGAAGAGAGGTGAGGAATGACTAACTTTGAAACAGGAAATATAACAGACACCCTCCTCCTTGATGCACTCCTACTGATTTTCCCTCCTACTGCACTGACCACGCCTTATCATTCTCCTTGGCTAGATTTTCCTCCTCCTGGCCTCTACATTTTGGAGTGGCTGAGCGCAGTCCTCGGATACATTCTCTCCACTATGTTCTATGTCAGCTCACCTGGTCCACAGTTTTAAATATCGTCCATATGCTAAGGACTCACAAATTGGTGTCTGCTGCTCCTAACTTCTGCCAGGAGCTCTACAATTGTGTATCCAACTGCCCGTGTAGTGTTTATACTTGAATGTCCAAAAGACATCTCCAGTTCGACACGTTCGAAACAAACCTTTAATTTTTCTGTCCATTTCTCTTTCTATCCAATCTTCTACAGCTCAGTAGACAGCACCAAATACTCATCCAGTTGCCCAGAGCAGAAATCTTTTTCCCTTGGTTAATCTTTTTCTCATACTTCACATCCAATCCATCAGCAACTTACAGGAGATCTACCTTTAAAATATAATCTTTCTCAAATCCCCAATCTAATCCTCACCACCTCCACCACTCCTACCCTCCTCTAAGGGAATACCATGTCTTTTCTACATCATTGCAATAGCTTCCCTGCCTCCAAACTAGCCCCACTCCCACCCCTAGTCCATTCTCCACACACAGCCAGAGTGATCTTTTAAAAGCATAAATCAGGTAACATACTCTCATACTTAAATCTCTCCATGCTGTCTGTTGCATTTAGTACAAAATCCAGAGTCCTCACTCTGGTTTATCGGGCCCTCCATGATCTGGCCCTTGGCCAGCTCGTTAACCACATCTCTACATCATTTTCCTCACTACTTACCCGGCTTCAGCCACATCAAAGTTCTTAGCATTTCTAGCAAAGTTCTAGCAAACATCAAGCTCCTCTCTACTTCAGGGTCTTGCATCGACTTCCAGTGGTGCCCCAGAAATTTTTAGGTTTTGAATAATGATTTCCTCTCATTTGAGTATTGGTTAAATATCACCTCAAGAAGTTGGTATATTGATGCAAAAGAGCCCTGCCTTCTTCATCCCTTTTCTCTGTTTTTTTTCTTGATTACATGGATGGCATTCTGTCTTATATACTTTTTTGTATCTCTCCCACTAGAAGGTTCTATGAAGTCAGAGACTGTCTTTTTGCCACTGTTAACTGTGAATAGTGGCTGGCAAAAAAATTATTGTTGGTTGAATGAGTTCAAGCCTATTTCAAACAGCGTTGGAAATCACAATTAACTCTTTCTAATTGGTAAATCTATCTTTTAAGTAATTTTGTTTGCATCAAGTTTATGGATTTATGGATTGCTGTACACTCTAAGGTCAGCTTGCATCCTAGTAGAAGAATAATCATTTCTTAAATCGACTTTCCAATGTGTAAAATAACACTAAAAGATTTGGAAGTAGAGTAGCTACAAAAATCACTATTTAGATGCAATTAGCTCATTTATCAGCATAATTTCAAACAGATTATAGTATCACTCTATTTGATAATGAACTTCCATTAGCCATGCTAAAGCATAGCTCTGTGAAAGGTGCCCTGGACTGGAAATTAAAACATTCAGAGGAGAATCCTTATTTAGCCCCTGATTAGTATATGAAACAGAAAAGCTTCTGTTACTTAATAATTCCACTGCCTCCTCTGTTAAGTAGGAACAGCTGCCTTAATATACTTCCAATGAATTCTCTACGGATAAGCATGAAGGAACAGAATTACTGAAACAGGAGCTGCAAAATACTCTTTTTATCAAGATTACTAAAGAAAGTACGGAGATCCTTCATTGATTTCTCTTATTGAGTTAATTAAAAAAAGCTCATAAAATTCCAAATGAGTTTAATATAGATTTTGTAAGGTAGGGATAATTCTCATAATAAACTACTTGTTTTACCTAGTTCTAGCTTCTACTACTTTAATAATATAATAACTATGTCTCTGGATAAATAATATAGGAAGTGTTTTGGTAGAAATATTTTTTTGTAATCTTTGAGGCACCATAAAAAATAAGAGATGCTAAAAGTCTGCATGTGGGTGGCCGTCCTGATATTCAAAAGAAAGGAAGATGGTTTCTGAATACTGAGTATAGTTGAAATTCCAAACAAAATTATTATGTGGATTATTAAGTGTAGAGCATATAAACCCTTCTTAAAAATGAAAGTGATGGCTTCTAGAGACCCCCACAGGTAGACTAAAAAATAAATTCATTCTAAGTTAACCTCATTTCCTTTCTTTCTTTCCCTTTATTGAAATTTTCTTTGCCTGTTTGTTCTTTGTTGTCTAAGTAGATGGATAAGTCAGCTCAAGGCTATGGAAATAAATATATCTAGGGTTCAGCAAGTCAGTTTTGCTTTTCATTATGCCTTAATAGTTTGAGAAATATTAGCTATGTAATAGCATAATTAGATACAATTATAAGGCAAAGTTCAATCTCATAAAAAGAGTGAATCTGTGACAACTCAGAGAGACAGTTTTGAAACATTTTTATCAATTATTCAAATTAAGATATAAAAATTATATTTAGTTAAATATATAAATGACTCAAAGCTGAAAAGAGATATAAATGTTTCTCATCTCAGTGCATGACATCACCCTTCACCCAGTTCAGCCCTCTCCTACCACCTGGAATAATTAGGTTAAACTACTGAAACAAATCCATCCAAAAATACAGTGGCTCGCCCAAAATAGGAAATGATTTTCATGATGCATAAAAATGCAAAAGTGAGTAGAATAAAGCCAGTAGGTGAGGTTCTGCTCCACAAGGTCATTCAGGAGCCTAGGTTTCCACCACCTCCTTCTGCCAGCCCTGAAGTTGATGCTCAAATCTGCATGGATGGAAACTAGATCATCAGCACCATGACCTTGTTCCAGGCATGAAAGGGGCTTAGAGTCCACGGCAAGCATCCTTGTGTTTTTGGAGGGGACTTGGTCCAATTTAGTCCATGGTCACATCTAACTGAAAGAGAATCTGACAATGTAGGCTCTATAGCTGGGTGATCATGTGAAAGGCTCAAACTCAGGATAGGTGATACTGTCTCTAGAAGAAATGAAGGGAAAATGGATACAGAGAACAGTTCATCGTTTCTGTCACACACATCCCAAAATCCAATCCATCACCAAATTATGTCTATTTTCCTCTTACATATTTCACAAAACTGCCCATTTACCTGCATCTTCACTGTCACAGCCTTTGTCTGAGCTATCATCACCTCTCACCTGTTTTACTGGTCTTCCGGCATCCACACTATCCTTTGCTTCCAAATCAGTCGTCTTCATTACAGTCAAAGGGATGGTTTTAACATGCAAATTTAATCATGTCATAACTCTGATTAAAATCTTTCAGTTGCTTCGCATTGCTCTTAGGCATCACTAACAAGAACTCTAAAGTTCCACATATGTGACCCTATTTTCTTGTAGTCTCACCCCTCATGATTCTCCTGCTCTCCCCATTTTCTTTCATGTCTGTACTCTAGCCACACGTGCCTTTTCTGCTTCTTACCCACAGGACGCTCTCACCTGCCACAAAGATTTTGAACTTGCTCATCTCTCTGGCAAGAATGTTCTCCTCCATTTGCCTCACTGACTCATACTTCAGTTCTCAACTCAAACAGCTTTCTCAGGGGAAGCTTACCAGAGCCACAGACAACATCTCTGTTATACACTGTTAACGGCACCCTGTAATTTTGTCACTATTCATAATTATACATTTATTTTTGTGATTATTTGGGCTGGGGAAGTCTGCAGCTTCAATTGTGGTTTATTGCTGCCAATGATGTCTTTCCACGTCTGTCGTGTTCTCTCCCCTGGGTGCATGTCTCCTCTCGGCTTTAGATACAAGGCTGGCCTAGCTTACAGCAAAGGATCTTTAATTACAAACTCAGAAAATACTTCCCGTTTTGTTCCTTTACCAACCTCACCCCTAGCAATCTCCCTCAGCTCAGGATCTAGGTTACAGCTTACCAGGACAGCTAGGCCGTGGGGCTCCCCTTCTGTAGCACTTCCTTGGGGTGCTGGGTACAGAACTAGAACCAGACTTGGGTAGGGAACTTGGACTCCACAGGGTTATCCCTCCATTTCTGTGGGCCTTCCCCTGCCCCTGTGTCTATTCATTTTCATTGAAAGATCACTGAATGGGCCTTTCTGGTCTGTGACATTCATGTTTACAGACATTTCCTCCACCCCAAGTCTGAAAAGGTCTATGTTTGCTCTCAGTGGTCCCTCATATTTGATCCAAATTACACTATTTGGCTGATCTTCTTCATAATTGTTGGTCTTTCTTTTTTCACTTGAACATAGTGTTTCTTCTGTGATTTTTATTCTATGGGGATTTGGGGGAGGGTTGGTTTTTTGTTTGTTTGCTTTATTGTTTTTATGGGTTTTGGGGAGGAAAGGAGCATTCAAATGGCTTTGCTCCACCATCTTTAACCAGAAGTATCTGCAACTATGAGTAAACGTTAACATGCAGAGGATGCGTCTGTTTATTCTGCGGTTTCATACCCCTAGAGAATGCTTGTCCCAGTTTAAGAAGTATCTTAGTCTATTAAAATAGAATTTCCCCCCAATAAAGCAGAGAATATTACAAAATAAGCTAATTATCTGTAGACTTAACCAATAGGTCCACACATTTTCTAATAAGAGAAACAGCTTTTTATAGTACACATGGGGGAAACAGTGAAGCTCCCCAAGCCTGTGGGTAAGCACAGGTCTAAGATTGTGGAGCTGCAAATGCTTCCTGTTTGCCAAGGCTCTTGTCTCCGATTGCTTTTCTCCAAAAACTGTACAGATAAATACTTGGCACAGTGGCAGGCACATACTAGGTTCTCAAAATGTTAACTCTCTCTTCTCTTTTTAATGCAATTAGGGAGAAAATGTTTTTTTAAAGAAAGCTTTATTAAGTGCCCACTAAATGCTAGGCACAGTGCTGGATACCAGAGGGCTCAGTCAAAGGAAAAGTAAACCCAAAAGGACAATCAATACAAACAGTGCTATGACAGCACAGGGTGCTTTAAGAAAACAGAAGTACACCTCGTAATCTGTCCTAAAATGGGAATGCTGGGGAAGAGGAATGGGGCTTCCTACAGCAAGAGATGCCTAAGTCAAACTGTCAGACTTACAGAACAAGTGGTAACAAACCACACAGAGAAGCAGGAGGAAAGATATTCCCAGCAATGAAACAGCATCATTCCTATAAACAGCCTAGAAGTTAAACCATGGAATATTCAAAGAACTCAAGTTCAGTGAGGTGGAACAACAGAGCAGGAAGAAAATGGCAGGAAATGAAGTTGAGGAAGAATCAGGGACCATATCCTTTGATTCAGTTCAACATTTATTGAGCACCTACCACATGCTGAGCACTGAGAATAAAAGGACTAAGACAGCCCCTACTCTGAACAACTTTATAATGTGGTGAATGAAGCCCAGCACATAAACAGGGAATTTCAACATTATGTGATAAGTGAAATCATAGAGGGCACTTAACTCACCCTAGAAGAGTTAAGAAGATATTCACCTTAGCTGAGTCTTAAAAAATGAGAAAGAAAACCAAAGGATGGTGCCATAGGAGTTAGAAATAGTTGTTTCTGGCAGAAGAGAAGGAAAGAAAGGAAAAAGAAAGAAAGACAGGCTTGGAGGTGATAAATGGCATGTTGTATAGGAGACCAACCAAACATAAGTAGATCAATGTTTCTGGGGTATAAGGCATGAAACAAATGCTTAGTCATGAGACTGGAGTGAAAGGAAAGGGAATGAGTGCCCTGCTAAGAACCTTAAGCTTTATCCCACAGGTGATGCGGAACTACTGAAGAGTTTTGATCTGGGAGAAGCATACAATTATAGGTTGATCACTCTGATAATAGTATTTATAACGCATTTAAGGGAGTCTCGGAGGCTTGGAGAACAAACAGAAAGCTATTGCAATAGTCCAATAAAGAGATTCTGATGGTTTGAACTAAGGTAGTTACATTACAGATGGGTGGAGACATGGAAATACGAGACAGGAAGATGAAAAGAGAAGAATTTATTGATTAGGAATATACTAAAATGAAGGAAGAGAAATCAAAGATGATGATAGTTTTCCAAAAATTAAGGAAGGAAGTGCCGATTACATGTTGAACTTGTTTGAATTGTATTTACTTATATTAGTCTGTGATCGTAGTGAAGAAAGCAACTATATTATATACCACTGCATTTCTCATGCCTAGCCCAATCCTCCATAAAGCATGCATTCAAAAAATGTATGTGGAAGTCGTGAGAAAAATCAAGGGGCTGGTGGAAATGATGAATTTGATATTGAACATAATGAGTTTGAAGATACCCGTGGAATTCCCAAGTAGAAATTTCCAGTTGACAATGACATAGGTTTAGAGCTCAGGAAAGAGGTCCAAGGGAAAGATAGAGAATTAGATGCCATCAGAATAGTCGAAGCTGTGGGAATGGATGAGCTCAGAGAGAGAGAGGAGATATTAGCAAACAAGAGTGCCCAGGGGTGTCACTTAAATAAAAGCTTCATATCTTTTGACCCAACTATAGTAGGAACAGTGAACAAGTTATGCACATCAAGATCCAAGAATCATTCATTCCACTCTGCACTCACTTTCTCAACAAGGAAAGTCAGTAGCTTTCCAAAGTTATGACTTGCCCAAAGTGACAAAGCACCCAAGTAACGTAGCCCAGATGTTTTGATTCTAAATGGAATACTTTTCTATTATTATTATTATTATTTTTATTTTTATTTTTATTTCTAGAATGTCTCCACTCCATCATTAAAATTTTCAACACATGATGCAGGGGCAACAGTCATGGTCTTTAAGGTGCCTAGAACCTTGTAAGCGTTCAACCAATATCACAGCAATTGTAGCTTTAAAACATTCTTATACCCAAGCAGTGCTCAAGCATTGCTCTTAAAACCAAGCAATGTAAATAGGAAATAATTCTTGAGAGAGTTGATTTTATAATGGGATTGTTTGGGGAGCAGGTGTTCTTGAGAGTAAGGGCAACTATATTAAAATTAACAGCTCTATATGCATAGCACATAAACTGCACAAATCGGCCTCATTGAATATACATTCTCTGTGCTGTCCTCTCCATGTGAATGAGCACTGCAGCAGCAGCTTGGAACATTTGCTCTTGAACTCTGACTACAAACAGGGTTTGTAACGTTATGATAATGAGAAGCCGTATTTTAAAAGACATCATTATTAAAGTGCTCTGCCTTAATTTGGAGTTGCCTTCCTATTTCCGCCCAACTTCATTTGGGATGAGTTGCAATTTCTAACCTACCACGAGCAACAGAAGCTCTGTGTGATTAAGACAATAAATACTTTCACAAAATGTAAACGCAGCTTTTGGGGCTTTAAACATCTGCTCTGAAAATAAAACTTTTACAAACACACAGTCGTGGGCAAAATAAAAGCTTTCTTCCACAACTTTTTTTCATGGAACAGAAAGTTGTGAATTACAAATAATGGCCTCTTCCCAAATCCAATGTGCAGATTTAAACTAATTCACATGTGATATTGGTCAATTATCTGAGTCTTTATACAGTTGCAGGGCCCTCTGAGTCCCTTGGACTGCTTTAGACAACACTGTGCAATGAGACTAAAACTCCACATTCAAGGTTTCAGTTTCTAACAAGATCTAGATACTGAAATTGAAATACCCAAAATCTCTGTTGGTTTTATTACTACTTTTTATTGCCAGTGTTTTCACATAGGAACAACCTCATGTCAACATTTAGTAAATCTTTGCCTCACTTATCTTTCCTATTCTAGAAAGACAGATGAGGAAACAGTTCATATTCAACTCTGTCCTAGTTAGATAATTTGTTCACTTTCAGCCAGGAATCTGAATGGTCTTTCTATTGCTACATAACTCATTATCTCCTTTAAAATCAGTCTGATATCCTTGGAAAATTATTCAAAATATGAGAAGAGTTTTACAGATATTTATCACATTAATAATTGAGGAAAAAACTAGAAGCAACTCAATGTCCAAGAATAAGGGGATTATTACATATAGGCCGTTATATTGATTACATATAGGCTGATATATTGATCAAACATAGTATCAAGCACCATTCAGAAGTATGGTTACACGGATTATACAGCTACATGAAAAATGCTGCTGGGATAACAAGTCTTCACACAAACCAAAAGAAGCCCATTCTCCGATGCTTTAATTGAATCTACAGATAATAGCACACATTACTGCCATATATCATGTTGGAAAATAGTTTTTAAATTGTTTCCTGATCATTTTTATCTGACAGTTTTCATCTGTACACTTCTAGCCATGAAACAGTTTTTATTTAGGTTACCTCCTTCACACATACTGTTTTACTGAATCCTCACAGAATCCAAAGAGGCAAATAGTAATATTAGTTCACTCGAGTAGTGATGATGATGATGATGATGATGATGAGTGGTTTATCCCAAGACATTAGGTATAACTTAATTGCCTTTTGGGGATCCTGTTCCTTCAAGTCAATCTGTTGCCAAGTATTACTTGCTACAGTGACTAAATGCCACCTTTTCTAATAAAAGAAAACAAAAGCCCTAATTGTTTAGAAACTGTCTAGACCAGTACTATCCAACAGAAATATAGTGCCAGGTACACATGTAAACCATGTAAATAATTTTAAGTTTTCTAGTAACTGCATTAAAAAAGAAAAAAGAAACAGATGAAACTGACCTTAACAATATCTTTTGTTTAACCTAGTATATCCCAGATTATCATCAGTTTCAACTTGTAATCAATATAAAAATCATTAATAAAACATTTTTAAACCTTTTTTTTTTTTTAAACCAGGTCTTTGACGTCTACCCTCTGTTTTACCTTTACGGCTCATCTCAATTCAGATTAGCTCCATCTGAGGTGCTCCATAGCCACCTGCGGCTAGGGGCTACCATCTTGAGCAGCACAGTTGAAGACTGAGTGACTGATGAAAGAATGCATAAAAAAACTTATATAAATTATGACATAATAAGCATTTCTCCATAACACCATGTGCCATTTAAGACAATGATGCCATTTATGTAATTCAGAAGTGGATTTTATTACCATTCCCAGCTGAAAGTATTAATGATTTTTTTTCCATTTTCTTTCTGTTGTATCATTCTGAAACCAATGTGTGTGTAACTTAGTGAAAAAACATTAGCAAATGTTATGGCGTATAATGGAATAAAAATATTATGCCATCGGGGTAAGATGTCCTGGTTATGAGACAAATAAAAAGTAGTCAGTGTATTCTGCCTCTCACAATGAAACACTGCCATTCAAAGGGCTGGGGGCCTCAAGGATGACTTGTATATTTTCTAGGCAAAAACTTTCTTTAGAGGCAAGTATCTATCACCACCATTTCATTTCACATCACATTAAAGGGATTCCCGCAGTTTAGGTGTTTGTGCAAGAGCAACTAAGGAATGACCCTGGAAAGATAAGGGCTTTTTGTAATAACTCAGCTTTCAAATCAATCCTCAGTACAAGACTTTTTTAAAAAATTGAATGAGGTCCACACATGAAACTAAAAGCTTTGTTTTTCAAAAACCCCAGGACTACATTTTACAACATTTATATAAGACGGGAGAGAATGGGCACACAAGAGAAAGCAAGTGATGTATAGTTTTGTCCCCTTATAAATGCCCTCACCTGTGGCCACAGCTAAAATTGGGTCTCCAAGTTTGAAATAATCCTCCCACCAAAGCTAGTTTATGTGACAAGCTCTCTTCCAGAACGTAACAGTAGAATTTATAGCCTAGCATGGATGACTACAGCCAAGTAAGTAGGCATCTAAATTATTATACAGCGTGATGACTGCCGAAATAGGGAAGGTGTGGTGGGAACACACAGGTGGGCCGTGATCCAGACATGACCCAGAGGGCGTGTGATCCCGGTGGGTCAGCCTCCCGGGGAAAGTCAAGTCCAAACTAAACTCCTTCCGCGGGAGCCTCGTGAAAGGAAGTGGAAGCAGAGGAAGCAACGCTCCACGGCTGGGGTGGGCAAAGCCCGGCAGGTCAGAGGACTGGGAGAAGCTGGGGGACCAGGTGGAGAAATGAGGCTGGGAAATGAAGTAGGGGCGAGCAGGTGGCCCCTTGTAAGGTAAAGAGCGTGAACTTGATCTTCACAACAATGTAGGGCTAAGAAAGCTCTGAGTGAGTGCTTCTGATTTGACCTCCTACCATTTGGGGCTTCTAGCTCCCTTAAAAGCCTTAGAACTAAAGCATTTTACAAGGGTTTCAGGGGAAAAGGCAAAAACTAATTAAGCACCACAGCTTCAAATACAACAGAAAAAGAAACAAAAAGCCTCAGTCAAATTCATTCACTGAACCTGGAAAGCTAGTATTTTCTCAGTGATTCTTAGAAGATATTTTTTTTTTCTTATTTTATGGCCTGACTAGGGTTTCTTTGGAGTTTCATAAAATTAATGGCTTGTAACATCTCATTACAGGGCAAGTCTAGGGCACCTTTCTCATCCTTGCTTGAGTCCCTGCCTTAAAAAGGATCCCCAGGATAGAAATCTCCCTGAGATGTAGACTATTGTTCATTTGAGGCCTTCTTTTCAACAAGGAAACGTCGTTTCAAATCCCTCTCCAACTAATACACACACACACACACACACACACACACACACACACACTCACACACACCATGAACTCAATCAGAACAAGGGCAAAAGGAAGGGAGGGAGGAATGGTATAGGCAGCTTTCAATATCATTTTAACCAATTGCTTTGTCTCCCAATGGTGATCTGGAGAGCACAATCCATCAATCATGCAGTCATCATATTGAGAGGATGCAGACATAGTTAATGCCTCTTTTTCAGATACTATGTTATTGTTGTTGGTTGGTGGTTTGGTTTGTTTTCTTTTCTAATTTTTTCAAGGTATTTCTCCTCTCTGGCATTCCAGTGCCCTCCATCTCTTGTTAATCTTCCTCAGTTAACTGTCTTAGATGGGCGGCTTTCTCTTAGCTCAGTCTCTAAACCCTTCAAGTCATTGCTTACGTCCATTTACTCCTATTCTATCCTCAGGGAAAATGCAGAAGAGCCAGTTACCATCCTCTGTCCCCAGTTCTGCACTTTCTTAAGAACCAGGGCCAAGAAGCTACTCGGCCTGTACCTCTCTGATCTGTATTTGTAACACCATTTCCTACTCATTCTCAGCTTCCAGCCTCACTCTCTTTTGTGGCATGTCCTGGGAAGTCCTCTCGGGTTCTACACATCCCCCACAAAGCAGGATTGGGAGAGATTAGAAACCATATTCCAGTAGGGCTCTGGCACTTCAGGATACTTGGCAGAGCACCTATCCCTGGGTTAAAAAAAAAAAAGTAAAAATTCAATATAATGCCAAAGGGAACTGAACCGTAACTGGGCATTTCATTCTTCCCATTCCCACGCCACTGGGAATAGAGCTCTCAAAGAAGACAAAGGAGCAAAACTAGGATACAAAGTCTCCGTGACAAAATTAAGGTATCTTTAGGGTGAACCGTGCAGGAGGAAATGTGCAGAGCACCCGTCTCCAGTTCACGTGTGACCCGGTCATGAGTATCAGCTCATTTTGTTCTTCTGAGAGGAAAGCCAAGGCATTTTTAAATGCAGAGCTGTTTAGACTTGCTACTCATTCTGCAAAGTTAATAACATTTTTGAAAATTCATTCATCTCAACAAGTTGGAAAAAATACATTTTCATGTTCTTGCTCTCCAACGATGGTCTTTACAGTATATTTTTACATAAATAATTGGTTATGGCTCAAATTAAAATAACTCTGACAATTATCAAGCAGGCTAAGGGGTTCAGAGCTTGGGCTGGGATGTGAGATATCAGCACCCCAGGGTGCCTCCAGACCATGTGTTGTCTTACGATAACATTCAACTCACTTCTTTCCAGGCTCATAAAATAGAAGTTTCTTCATCTAACAGCTGAAATGACTGTGTTCTGTTTAGATAATATTCCCTTGCTGAAAGGCTCGTCTCAGTAGAATTTTTCCGATTAAAGTATAAATGTGGTATGTGTGAAGACTAGGTTTTGTGTCCCTGGCATCCTGAGTGTCCTCAAAAGCATCGCCATCCTGTCCTCATTTCACAAGTCCTGTAATGCTTCTCAGACCACGGCGTCCTCTATATTCAAATCCTCCTCTTCACAGGCTGACAAGTGGCACGTCTTTGTTCCTACACATATTATAATCTTTCTTTGTGGCGTGCACTAAAGACCTCTGGTGTGATGAATTGCCATCTCCCTCAACCTCAAAGGTAACTGGCTATAAAATTGTTTTATGTTCCTAGTATTCCTAGTCGTCGAGTAAAAATACTAGCTGTAATTCAATGTTGGCAATGTGGTATTATTCATAAAGCATTCAAACTGTACTTTCCAGTTTTAGAATGCCACCGGAACTTCCTGATTGAATTACAGTTGAGTGAAATCTGCTAGGTGTCCTTTTTTCTGCATGAAAGTTACTCACAAGCATTTCCCAACATCTCCAGAGCCTGCATGGAAGATCCAAAAGGAGCAACCCTGAGTAACCCTTCAAAAACTTCTTTGGGAACATTCATCAGCCAAGAATTGGATAAAAGTTGTTAAAATTAATGCTGGTTAAAAAATTAAAACAAACAGCTCATAAAATAAAAAGATATGGGTAGTTTTCCAAAGAGGGAAAGATGATGTCTAAAGAAATAATTCAATTTTACTAGCTGATTTCCAAAGCAAAATTCCTAACTTGATGACATGGATTTAGACTGTGTTAGACAGTCTTTGATGAGGAAGAAAGAAGAATGGGCTTTTGCTTGTTTGCTTAGTGCAGAGGGGCCTTGTTTTGTACTGTTCTTTGCTAAAAATACTTACCTATATGCTCCAATCAGAATCCATTCACACATAGATGTTTCATTATCCTCTCTGCCTTGGTTTGGAAACATCCCTATGTTTACTTTCAACAGACAGTAATTTTACAGATGACTTTCCCCATTGTACTCAGCTTCCCTGATTCCAGCACATAATCAACATCTTATTTTACAAGCTTTCTCTTGGTCCTAGCCTTATCTTTTTTCTCTCATGTGCTTCCCATAATTTTATACATTACTTTCCTTTTTGATAAGAAGATCTTTTCCTCTGGAAGGCAGTAGCCTTTTTAGACTTTGTCCAGTGGAAATATGTCTAGCCCAGGTGTCAGTGGAACATTTTGGACTAAGTAATATGTAACCAGTCTTTTAAGGACAAGCTGTATGGCTCTGCAGTGTGGCTCTGTCACAGAAAACCAAAGAGGCCAAATATTTTAATCCTGATCCAGTATATACATGACATAGAGATGTGTATTGTTTTACGCCTGTATCTCAGACTCTAAGCCTTTCCTTTAGACCTGTTTTGTGTCTTCAAAACTATACGCTCATAAAAATTTGAGCAGATTTGCTGCTTCATTGAATATTTAAACACTCCTTCATTAAATCAGTTCACTGTCAATAGCAGATTTTATTCTAAAGGAGGAAAATGGCAGCAATCTGATAACTAAAAATGGCAAACCTCTAACAATACTTTTTAATTTCATAAGCATACATTCTGCATGTTCTACCATTTCCTAGGCACTTACTGTCGACAGTAAATTTGTCTAATCTAAACCTACTAGATTTATTTTGTGCTTTATTATTAAAGTCATTTAATGCTGTATAATAAAGCTAAATTAAGTATGCCCCAGGATAATTATCTTTACGTATACTTACATTTATCTATTAGAACATATTATTTTCAATCTCATAATACTAACCTTTTCAAATAGATGCCTAATAACTAATATTCTTAACATTTCCTGGATTGATAATCAGCAAACTGGAGTTACTGACATTCATAAAATTTATAGGCCATTGGCTAATCTTGATAGTAAGACATTAATGTGTAACTTTTGCTTAGAATGCTTTATTTTGTTATTGCCAATTAGTAGGCCAAGTTCAAGTAAGTTTGCTTTCTGGGGCCTAGGATTATGTGGCTCAAGGACATTTTCAAAATGTCAGTACAAGAGAGAGACATGAGTAGTGGAATGTTACACCCTGAATTTCTCCTCTTTAAATATACGTTTAATCCACGATCGTTCTGAATTTCCCTAAAAAAAAAACAAACCCATAATCTTCTGCTTTGCACCAACCTTGTAGTAAACAATAAAACTGCTCCTTGGTTTGTAAGACATCCCTCAGTAACTGGAATTTCCAAATAATTCTAAATTCTTTCAAAGTGCCACTCTACTATGATGGTCCTACCAAGACTCTGGTAAGAGATCTCCTTCAACTGCCTGCATGAAATGCCAAATGGTATAAAATAAAAACACTGCATCACCCCTGAATTATTCACACGTCAGCAGGAAACTAAATGAGGAGATTGAGTTCTGTGTCCTTTCCCACTTGCCCTTTGTGTCATTGATGAAAGAAGCCCTCACAAGGCAAAATAACATCGATAATGAGGATTTTCCGCCTCATCTCTTAAGTATTCACACCTCAGCAAGAAGCCAAATGAAGAAAGTGGCCTTTATGTCCTCTGTCTAGGTGTCCTTCCAGTATCATCTGAGGAATCCTTGCAAAAGACAAACACAATCACAACAGCGAATTTATTTCAGAAGAGGGAAAGGCCTGATGAGAAAGGTACCTAATAGAGATTTCTGCAGATGAGCTTTGGAATTATCTCTTGCTTCGCTATTCCTCTTGGGAAGGGCCACCCCAGATTAGTTTAAACTCCTCTGAACAAATATCATTTCACTGGCCACTCAGGAAGATCTATTTTCTTCTAATAATATTTAAAAATTTCTTGTCCATCCAGAATTCCACACCAGCAGCCCTTCTCCTAAGATCTCCTGTATCCTATTCTCATTTCACCAGCTTCACCACCCTCCTTTCATTACTGTCCGCACTTTCACTGCCCCTCTAGAATCTATTTCCCACCTAGAAAACTCAGCCATCTCTAACCTTTTCCAAGTAGATGTGTATGGAAATAATAGAGGATTTGGAATCAGGGCTCAGAAGAACTTGGCTCTAATCAGAGAAATAATATAGCATACGAATGAAGAGTGAGAGCACAGAGAGGTTAAATATGTTGATCTAAATCCCAACTTTACCCACTTACCACCTGTGTAAGGGTGAAGAGCTTATTTTAACCTCTCTGGCCTGCTTTTACTCATGGACCGAATGGGGATAAAACTTAATACAAACCTCAAAAGGGAGATACCAGGATTAACAAGGTAATACATGAAAAGCGCTTAGAATCGCACCCAGTAGCCTAAGTGTTGAATCCACGTTGGTTATTATTATCAGTCCCTATACATGCACATACACTATGTTAATGGCAACAGTCTCTCATGTTTCCATTTCCTTGTCACAAAAATGAAAAGATTAGATTGGACCACCTCTAAAATTCCTTCTAGCCCTAAAACATCAAGAGTTTGAGTCCAATACAAATCTCTTTTTTTAAAACTCTAACAACAATCCACTCTCTAACTTGCAGAGTAGATGAAAATAAAAAACCAAAAAAGAAACACATGGCACAGTCTCTGCCCTTAAGAACCAAATTTTTTTGTTTCAAAGAGTAAAGATAAGTTTCATCTTTCCCCCTCAGATATAGATATTCATTTCTTCCTATGTTAACTGATCAGATTTTCAGGAAAATCTGAAACACTAGGAAAATGCATTTATAGACTAAATGATCCAATATACTACATAATAGTATTAAGTCACATGAACCTGTTAAGTTTACTAGCAAGATAATTTGAAAATTGAATAAATAACACATATGGTGGAAATAGAATTACATTTGTATTTATATTCAACAACTATTTACTGATTACACTAAATACAAATATTTACTGAATAGATAACAAATATTATTTGCTGGGCATAAAAAAAAAATCAGAAAAGCCTTTAATGTAAGCACTGAGAAAAGGGGAAAAGGGGGACAAGATAAATGGCTTGTCACCTCGGGACAGAGGAAAGACTGCATTGTCCTCACAGCCTGAGGAAGGGAACTGCTACTTCAGAGGGAGGTGAATCAATCTGAAATTATGAGGTAAAGTGGGTCTTTAGGTGTCATTTTAAAAATGAGCAAGCTTTGGTCCCCAGATCAATATACCACTTATAACTACTACTACTATGATTATTATCAACATCCTAAACCTCAAAAGAAGTTTAAAGATACCTTGCTCCCTAAACACACAAATTATCTAATAGCACATTGGATGATTTATTTATTAAAAGTTCTCATAAATTGAAACAAGATGCAACAAATATGTTCTAGCCAGGATTTTGAAAACATGATAGGAAATATTCAAGAGGGACATAAATAAGATCTTAGAATCAAAAAGTTGCTAAACTGTTCAGGGGATTAAATTCCCCCTCTCTCTTTTAAGAGGAAAGAAAATTTAAAATTATTCTTTATTTAAAGACTCTTTTTTACAAAATTTTTTCTTCAAATACATTTTTAAAAAAGCATTATATAAATATCAGTTAATTTTGTTACCCTAAAAAATGATAAATAAGAAATGAGGTTATTAGGCACATGAAAAGATGCTCAATATCACTAATTATTAAGGAAATGCAAATCGAAACTACAATGAGGTATCACCTCACACTGGTCAGAATGGTGATCATTAAAAAAATCTACAACTAATAAATGCTGGAAAGTGTGTGGAGAAAGGGCAGTCCTCCTACACTGTTGGTAAGAATGTAAATTGGTGCAGCCACTATGGAGAACAGTGTGTAGATTCCTGTAAAAATGAAAAATAGAGTTACCGTATGATCCAGCAATCCCACTCTTGGGCATATATTCAGAGAAAACTCCAATTTGAAGATATATGTACCCCAATGTTCATAGAAGCACTATTTACAATAGCCAGGACATGGAAACCACTTAAATGTCTATTGACAGACGAATGGATAAAGAAGTTGTGATTGATACACACACACAAAATGGAATATTACTCAGCCATAAAAAAGAATGAAGTAATGCCATTTGCAGCAACATGGATGGACCTAGAAATTGTCATACTAAGTGAAGTAAATCAGACAGAAAAAGACATATATGTGGAATCTAAAAAAATGACACAAATGAACTTATTTACAAAACAGATTCACAGACATAAAAAACAAATTTATGGTTATCAAAGGGGAAAGCAGGGAGAGGGGAGGGATAAATTAAGAGTTTGGAATTAGTGGATAAAACTTCTTATATATAAAATAGATAAAAGTCCTACTGTACAGCACAGGGAACTATATTCAATATCCTGTAATAAATCATACTGAAAAATAATATGAAAAATATATACACATATATATATATATGTATAACTGAATCACTTTTCTATACACCAGAAACTACACTTCAATAAAAAATGGTTTAAAAAATGAGATTATTGTACTAGATTATCTCTAAGGAAACTTCTAATTCTAAAATCATATAACTTGCTTTATCTAGTAATAAAACAGTAACATGAAAATGCTGGCACATTTTCAAATGTGATATTTCTTCCACAAAGAAACTTTAAAAGCCTTTACTCAAGACAGCAAGTGAAAGGCTGCTGCTAAGACAACCTGAGAAAATTTGACGTATCTGTCCCTGATTTGGACAAGAAAATTATTTCACACCTAAGTCAATCAAGTAAATCTCCAAGATAATTTGTACTTGAAAAAAAATGCAGACTGGGGCCACGTGTGTGTCTGTGTGTGTGTGTGTGTGTGTGTGTGTGTGTGTGTGTAAAAGGTGTGATACAGAATTATCAGTTTGGAGGGCTTTTTTTTAAATGAAAATAAAAACTTAAGAAGTCTGAGTTCTACAGAAATAAAACCTATTTTTATTCTATTAATTTTCAAAAATTTGGAAGAAAGAAACAAAAAAATTGTCTTTGAAGAAAGTAGATTTTGACTTTAGAGTCAGTCTTTTTGAAAAGCAAAAGCTTTTTAACTGTCAAAAGAAACTGTCGTTTTCTGTTCAGAATCCTGCTATTCTTGGTGTTGCATTACAAGCAATAATATACCTAGGGAGGCCTTAATTACTTGCTTATTTTACCTGTCCCAAATATAAGATGGAAAAGAGACACTGGCTGAATTTAAGCCAGTGGAGGCTTATTTTATATATGGAAAGAAGACAGAAACAATTCAGTGTGTTGTATGGGAAAAGCACGCAGTGGCTACAGCACAACAGCAGTAGGATTCTCAAAGTGCAGGATTCGGCTGCAGCCCTGACACCAGGAACATTCAGCCAGTCAGCAAACATTAACAGCTACTCGGTGCCTCTGTACCCATGGAGTCTTCAACCACTGAGCAGTGGGAATAGAGAAGAGACAGAGACTAAATAAATCCACAATTCTTCCTGGCTAAGTAGCTCTACTACACTTTCCAGCCTCTCTTGCAGTTAGGTGTGCCCATATGACTTAGTTCTGACTAATGGAATGTGAGCAGAAGTGATAGATGCCACTACTAGACCTTGCTCATAAAAACCCTCCAATCCACTATCTAGTTGTCAATGCTTATGTGATCTTGGAAGCACCTGTTAAAGGTAGCAAAAACAGATGTCAAGATGCTCAGAAGACTGTGTAGAGCACAGTCCCCAATCCTGATTTCCCCCACACCAACACACAAATATAGCATTGTGGACCCACATTGCCATTATGTGAGCAAGAAATAAACCTCTACTGTGTAGAAGTAAAATGAATGAAGAGATGATGTGTACTGAGAGTGAATAACAGCAAGGAGGACTCTGACGGAGTGGTCCAAACTGGCCTCTCAGAAGTGGGGGAGGGTGGAGCTCAGCGGTAGAGCTCATGCTTAGCATGCATGAGGTCCTGGGTTCAATCCCCAGTACCTCCATTAAAAAAAAAAAATTAGTAAATAAATAAACCTAATTACCTCTTACCCCCACCACCCCCCAAAAAAGAAAGAAAAGAAAACGCAAAAATGGCCTTTCAGAAGCCAGGATATTGGGCTGAAACTTGACCTACAAGAATGGACTCAGTCATGCATATAAGGCAAGGTAAATAGCTCCAGGTGAAGGAAGACGCACGTGCCATGGCCACGAGGCAAGATGGAATTTGGGCACTTTGAAAGAATTTGAAGAGGTATGAATCACACATACTGCATAGAAAGGAATGTCTTACCTAAGACTAATAATTTATCCAGGGCCTTGAGAAGTAATCCACATGAGCTATCTGCTGAACGGATTCAGATCTCCCTGGACTACGATATTTCTATGAGGTCTTTGGGGTAAGATACACTATTGATTTTTGGCCAAGTCTGAATAAAAGTAACAAAGTACTGAGAAATTTCTATCTTAGAGAGGACTGTTCAAATAATGTATTTTTTTTAAATCACTCTCATCTCATATTCAATCCTCCAGATTCATTCTGATTCGATTATGCCTTAAGGTGTTGGTAGTAGCCAGAAATATTTGAACTCTTATCCTTTTCTTTAGAATGAAATTACTTCTCTAAGACAAGTTCTGCCATGTGATAATGAGATGCATGTGACATTTCCCTGTAAGTACAGCACCACTTTATCTGTTCTGTGGTGAAGTGATTGGATGACGTGTGTACAACTTGCTAAAAATGTGTATAATTAAGTCCAATGTCTATGATGGCTGGCTGAGGCCAATTCTAAAGGTATGATAGCTCTTCTCCAATCCAAAATTAAAGTAGCCTTCATCACTGGAAATAAGCCTGGAATTCATTCTGTGAATATGGAGAGGAAATATAACAAACAATGAAAACCATGTGTGTGAGGAAGAGCCTTAGTGGCCTGAAAATAAAGATTCTCAAAATTTCTGCTGCATAACTCTTGCCTCACTGACTAAAGTGTGTTTACCACCAAAAACAGTTCGATGGAAAAAAGAAACATCCAGGCAGCTCCCAGATGCTCTGGCATCATTTGCACACACTCTGTGACCACAGACCTTAGGACACAAAGTCTACAGCTAGGCTGTTTGTTTGTTTGTTTGTTATTAAGGCAAGGCTTCTTCAAACTTAAGCCCTTGAAACATCAGAAGTAGCATTAGAGGGTACTTTATGTTTTGGGAGGCAGAACTTCAGACTAAATGGCCTATGTGAATAGTTTTGATCACAGGTCCTTTTGTGATGGAGTTTATGAATGAATGAATGAATGGAGCACACTGGCATGCCAAGAAAACAAAAGGTAACAGAAAAAATTTGCCAAAGAAGCTGACATAAAATAAATAGATTTTAATATTCAAGGAAGGATATTTAAGAACCAATAACTCAAATTTTCAAATATCTTAATAGTAGATTTACTCACTGTTAATAAGCAAAACAAATCATTTATAACTTCTAAAGAAGGAATATTAATTCTTCACTTGGCTTCATTATGCACTAACCCATATGAAAAATTAAGAACAGGAGGCCACTACCCCCCTTAGAGTATTTGATCTCCAACAAGGATACTAAAATTCATACTCAGACTCTCAACTCCACGTGAAGACATTAAATTTTTAATTAATTTTTTAAAAGAACAATAAAGAATGTTAATAAACCATCAGGAAAAATAGTGAGGCAACAATGTCTCCATTTAATATTCATCTATTACCTTAATGAATAATCTATTCTTCCTATAAATCACTACATAAAAACCTATAATTGCTCTGATTTTTCTCATATCTCAGCCAAAGGAGGAATGAATAATGTATTGAATATCTAAGAATATGAGGAATCATTATCATTTATAACAATTACTGACTTAAGTAAACAGAATATTACATTGAACCACTGATACTAATGTGTTCATTTAAAATTAGTTAAGTCTTTAATGAAGGCATTTGGGATATTTTTGTGAATTACATGATTCCTTGTGTTCTTCATCTACAAGTGACTTCTTTTTTTCTGGGTTTCCATAAAAAAACACATTGAGATAAAGGCATTTTTTTCCATCAATAGGACTGGGCTTTGTATGGAAGTAATGTTTACTACCTAAGAAATGAGCATTTTTCTCCAACCTGTTTCATGTTACATTGCAGGTCAACATCTGACAGAAAATTATGAGACTAGATACTCAAATCCTGCTTCATTCCCACTGTCTTCATCCATCTAATCTGGCCACTATTGCTCATTGAAGAGATAATTATTTGTAAGATAGGCTTTAAAATGTTGTGAGGGTTTTATTCTCTCCCAACACTAAGCTTTGTGTCCCTACAAGTTAGACACAAACTTCTCCCTGTCTCAGTTTTCATTCTTTCCTGTCCCCACTTCAACACTCCTGGCCGTGTTCAGTCCATTATTCTAGTGTGTGTTCACAACAGGCAGAAGACAGAGGCCAGAGAGACAGGATGGAATAGTGTCTAACACTGAGCTCTTAGAGATGTATGTTTAAAAACAACAAAGAAAGTATTGTTATTGACCCAGGAGTGTATCTATAAGAATCATAATGCAATAGTTTTAAATGAAAATGAAACATTAACAGTGATTTCTTTTAAGTGCAAATAACAGAAACAAAATGCTCCTTCAAGTTTGTGCTGGAAGCACAGAGAAGAAAGATTAATTCTACCTGGAGTGGTCAGGCAGTGACACATTCTAGGTGAGCAAAGCCAACATCAAGGGTGATCTGAGTGGTGTCCAGTTCCCCTTTCTTCCTTGCTGCAGAGCTCTGATTCTGTCCAGTACCTTCCACCCTCCTTCTCTCTTATCTCTCAGAAGTAAATCCTGTTAATCCAAGGCAATCATAGTAATCCCATTCCCTTCCTAGGGGTTGGTTTAGTCAGGGGCAGGTGGCTCAATGCCAACAAATGAGCTGTGAGGGAAAGCCTGCTGGGGTTTATGAAGATTTCCCCACTCTGAAAAAGACACATGGGAAAGATGTATTCTTTTCAGCCAGACATGGTTGTCATTGGTTGTGGTGTTATTTTGCAAGCGCAAAATAAATTAGCCTAAGGTCAAAACAGATACACCGAGCATCAAAGAGTTTTAGATGGCATGAACATGGATTCTCAGCGATGTCAATGAGATTTTAACTAACCAACCCAGGAAACTCAAGGTTCCACAGTACATTTTCTTATTAAAGCACGTGAGTTAGAAACTTCCTGTTACTTGCAGTTGACAGATGAGCATGAATTTGATACGCGGAAGGAAAGGAATAATACAAGTATAAGAAACAAGTATTAACTTTAAAAAGTGAGAGACAACACCTCTCTTAGATAAAACTGGATGAATAAGTACATTTTTATTTTTTATGGACCTTCCTGGCTCTATGATGCTTTATTATCCCCCAAATCATACAGCTGTCCTTAGATTACATGTAGAGATTAGGACAAGTGTCAAAGAGTTTAACGAACGCCTACATTTGTGTGCACGCATGCGCGCACACACACAGTATTAATTCAGTTTGCAGGAACAGCATAGGGTCTGCTGGAAACTATTAGGCTGAATGGGAATATCAGTTGCTTATTTCCATAAAAAGTGATTTGTCTTAGAAACAGTTCTAATACGTTTTTTTTATTATCATTATTACAAGTGCTAGTCAGAAGGTAGCATATGGGATTTTCATTTCTTCCATTTTTTATTCTACCCTGTTTTATTTGGTGCTACGGTGAGAAGCACTGAAATTTATTTTAGTGACTTCACAGTGTTTTAAAGTACCTTGAAATAGCCTGTCGCTGACTAAACACATGGGTATGTTTCCTGTTTTAATGAAAACAGGAATATCCCGGGCCCCGCGGTTCACCTCTCCGTGGAGGAGCCTTGGGGCCTGCTTTGTGCCTTTGCCTCATCCCTGAAGTCTCACGTTTTAAAACACAGCGAGGAGGCTGGTGTGCAGAGCCAAGATTTTTCCCTTGACATGCACATCATGTGTAACATTTCAAAGGTCATTCTCTAGAATGTCTAGCCTTTTAAATTACAATAACGGGAAAATGAAATGAAAGAATCTAGCCTGTCAAAACCTTAGTAGCGTAACAAACACGTTCTCAGAATGTATGGGAAGCTTTATTCCTGAAGGCATTTACTGAGCGTCCATTATTTTCCTAGGGGCTATTACAGTGTCTGGCATAAAGGTACTCAATAAATAGTAGTTGAACGAGTGAACTAATGAGAATTACAAAGACAAAAAGGAAGCAGTCCCTTACCACAAAGAGATTACCGTCTAATGAGGGAGACACACACAGACATAACTGTAAGGCAATGTGATAAATTCTACAAAGAAAATACAAAGTGTTAAGAAAGCATATAAAGAAGTTATTAAATGCACATAGCTAAGACAAAGAAAGGCTCAATCATAAAAGCAATAATAGAGATATATTTCTAGGAACAAGATTAAAATTAAGCAAGGGTTATGTTCCTAATCTGAGGAAGTAGAAAAAAATTATAGTAACTATTATTTTTATCTACTTAGTACCTCTTCCTCCTCCTTATTCTGGTGACAAATCCCACCTCCACCCCACCTGACCACAGTGTCAGCATATTAAGTAGACGGGGTCAACTACGCCCCTCATCTGTCTGGGAACAGTGGATTGGACAACGAATAGGTAAATCACCAGAGTAGCGAAGTTCAAAACCCTTCCCTTGGACTTTTCTACCTGAAGCTGGCCAAGTAGCCCCCTTTATTACATGGCTGGAATGTTCTTCATTATAAGCCCTAAGGTGCCAAAGGCCACGCCCCTATCATATGAAGAGACCTGTCTGCAGTACAAGAAAATGAAGACAAAATGCAGAGAAATGGGAGCATTTAGGCTCCTGATTCTATACTCATCCAGCTTCATCCTTCCCCTTCACAATTACTTGAGCTAATAAAGCCCCTTTTTGGTTTAGGCTACTTTACATTAGATTTCTGATTTTTGGAAACCAAAAGAAGAAGAATATACAAACATTGCCAGAGGACCTCAAGCCTTTGGCTGTGTCTGACGATATTTTCCCCCACAACTAAAACTGCATGGGATTAATCTTTCTATGTCCAAGCCAGCAGTCACAAAGGGCACAGGTAATACTTACATATCAATTAGTAAACACGCACTATCAACTAATACACACCTAACAATACAGCCTCAAAGTACATCACATAACAAGTGGCAGAACTGTAAGAATAAATGATAAATCAGCAAAGAGAAAAGCTATCAGAGAAGAAGCACATTAACCACAAGAGAAATTAGATTTCTTTCACCACAAGAGAAATTAGAATAATCCACCACAAGGAGACTAAAAAACAATGTGATACCATCTTCAAAATCCTGAGGGAAAATAGCTTTTAATCCAAAAAATGTATACCAAGCTAAACTGCCATCTATGAATAAAGATAAAATAATGGCATTTTCAGATATATGACTAATATTAAAAAACCACCCTTAAGTAAAAATAGTTCCTTGAAAATATACTCTAACTAGGAAAAAAGCAAACCCAGAGGAAAAGTGCTGTTCACAAGAAATAATGAAGCCACAGAATTTTTTTTACTATTGCTATATTTAATGAATGACTGTCAAAAAAGTAATTTATTGTGTTTAAAATGAATAATGAAAATTCTAGACAATAAAAACAAGAGAAATATGAGAAGAAGGATGCTAATCAATGGGTATTTAAAGTAGCTAAGGTTCTTATCATGTTTGGGGGACTGGATAAGAATACTATCTAAATTTTAAAATTGTTAGAGAAAAATTGTAATTATGTATACATTAAGACTTCTCTTCCTGAAAATATGTTGGACCAAATAACCTGAAAACATGCCATTTATTCATTCAACAAATATTTCTTAAAATCTAATTTTTGCCCCATGGTTTCAATTGGTCAGATGTAATGGAACATGGACACTGAACATGCTCAGTATGACATTTCCCTTTTCCACACGTCTACTCTTAAATACATCTAAGTCAAGGAACTGATAATAAATTCTTATAATAAAATTATTGAAATAGCACTCTATCCTTAAAATTTGATACTGTTTCAATCAATTTAATCAAAATTCCCTATTTATAAGTTTGAAACTTATGTTGCACTTTTATATACAGAAGAAAATATAGCATTCATTCTACTGTTTTAAATCTCTATTCTCCTTAAAATAATAGCAATTTTTAGGTTTAATGATAACATTTGCATGCTAGGACAGTTATTTTTACTTTAGTCTTCAAAAATATTTCATTTTACTTACAGTATTTTATTTTAATAATACAATGAAAGCTGTGTAATCAGTCTATGTTTTTCCATTCAAAGGGATTAAAGTCAGACACATTCAGTGGTAGAAAGTACATATTATCAAAATCATATTCTTTAAATCAGCAGGAATGTAAACTTTCCATAAAATGAATTTTATCTAGTTACAAATATGGATTATTTTCAAGATGAAAGAACTCATTTATAGTTCTGCAAATATACTTTCTATCTCAGATGACAAAATTATATGCAGTATATTAAAAGTCAAATTTTTACTATCAGCAAATATAATCAAAACAAGTTTGCCTAGTGTTTTGTAGATTTGTCAATATATTTTATACACTCAAATGAGAAACAGGAGCTTTCAGCTGCAGGTAGGTAGCTTTTTGCTGTTCCCTCTCTTTCTGCTTATATAATGACAGGAATATTTTTCAATATTTTTTCAGTTCACGTGAACACACTCAGTCCTACGTCAAATTTATAGATGTGGCTGATGTAAATATGCTTAGAAAATCATTATTCCCCATGGAACAGAATAGCTAGTTATTCCCCAAACCATTGCCCCTTCTTCCTAGGCAAGTAGCTCTACTACACTTTCCAGCCTCTCTTGCAGTTAGGTGTGCCCATATGACTTAGTTCTGACTAATGGAATGTGAGCAGAAGTGATGGATGCCACTACTAGACCTTGCTCATAAAAACCCTCCAATCCACTATCTAGTTGTCAATGCTTAGGGGATCTTGAAAGCACCTGTTAAAGGTAGCAAAAACGGATGTCAGTATGCTCAGAAGACTGTGTAGAGCACAGTCCCCCAATCCTGATCTCCCCCACAGCAACACACAAATATAGCATGT
The DNA here is from genome assembly GCF_048564905.1 of Vicugna pacos. Classification (NCBI taxonomy): domain Eukaryota; kingdom Metazoa; phylum Chordata; class Mammalia; order Artiodactyla; family Camelidae; genus Vicugna; species Vicugna pacos. Next base: position 12,465,548 of record NC_132999.1, on the reverse strand, counting down.
GGACCTACACTGCTATTATGTGAGCAAGAAATAAACCTCTATCTACTGTGTTAAACTGTGACAATTTTAAGGTTTATTTGGTACAGCAATTAGTCTGTTTAAATCAACTTTTTTTTTAATCGTCCTTTAAGATGGGGTATTGCTGTAAGAAAAAGCTAAAATATGCGTGATTGGCTTTGTGGCCAGGCAGTAGGGGATAATAAGGCATTAATGTCAGAGCCTGGAAAAGTGGAGGATCTTGGTACACAGTGGCAAAACATTTGGTAGAACTATCACTTGCAAAAACCCACACTGAACCTACAACTCTACCAGCCAGAGATTACACTTCCTGGTCCCCCTTGCAATTAAGTAGGGTCATGCGGTAACTAGCTCTCACCAGAAAAGGAACAGATGTGATCTTTGCCATCACTTTCTCCCTCTTTATGTCTTTTCTACCAGTACAATCTTGGAAACCATATGTTTAAGACAGTGTCTCTACAAAATGGATGGCAACTAGGTACCTGAGTTACTGCTTGGAAAACAGCCAACTCTACCAATTATACATATGAGGGTTTTTTTTTAATATATGTAAGAGATATAAACTGGTACCATATTAGGACACTGCACATTTTTATTAAAATACAGTTGATTTACAATGTGTTAATTTCTGGTGTACAGCATAATGAGTCATATATTATATATATACACACACACACACACACATATATATATATATATATATTCCTTTTCATATTCTTTTTCATTGTAAGCCATTACAAGGTACTGACTGGTTACCAGGGCAGGAAGGGGGTAGGAAGGGATAAATAGGGAGTTGGGGATTTGCAGATACTAACTACTACATTTAAAACAGATAAACAAGGTCCTACTGCATAGCACACAGAATTATACTCAGCTTTGCACATTTTTAGACTTTCTGCTACAGCAGATACCTTAATTGATAAAACACTCTGAAGCTCATTTGTAAAAATGAAGCAAATCATTTCTGCTCATCAACACAATTGCTGGTTAAGTCAGAGAAAATTACCTTGGTGAAATAAGCTTGAAAACATCCAACCAATATGCATTTCATTTTAAAGTCGGAAAGCTGGGTGCAAGGTTAAAAGCCCTGGGGAGAGGTTCTGAGAAACCTAGTCTTGAATGCCTGCTCTACCATTTACTGGTTGTATAGTCTTGAACAAACAAGACTTACTATCTTGGAGCCTCCTTGTTCTTGTATATAAAATGGAGAGAAACTACCCTACTTTCTAGGGTTGTTACAGCAATATTATACCACAAACAACATGCTTAGAGCAAAGTTGGGCATCAAGTAAATGATTCTCTCTCCTTATCCTATAGTAATTTCAGGGTACTAAGTAAACCTTAGACAATTAGTAGTTTGCATTGTTATATAAGGTAACTCGAGAAAATTTAATTTTAGTAAAAGGCTCCAATCACTAGCTCTAATGAACATTTAAAGACAATACAAGTACAGATTAATAGGGTGAGAGAGAGAGACAAAGAGCCATCCTTCCCACCACATCTTAGTGAAAGTCTCCTGAGGAATTATTTCCGTCTTATCTCTTGATTCCTCTGCCCCTCCTCAACTCTTATCCCCCTTTGCCAAGCACTGAAAGTCTGTAAGGCAGTAACAAAATAGATAATGGGTTAGATATTTCTGTCAGCTGAGATTTTGTTACTACATTCCCTCAACTTGCACAAAACTGAAGATACCAGATCTCACTCCCTTTTCAAGCTACTCTCACATTATGAAGGTGAGCATTCTGGTAGGCATAACTGATAATAGCAATACTTTAATGTTTGCTAAGCATTCAGTAAAGCTCAGAGCACTTTCACACCCATTTTCTCATTAAAATGAAAGAAACATGATCAAGTAATGCCTACAAGTAAAACCTCCCAGTCATGAGTTTCATGAGCCACGGAGGTTGGTGGTTGATAGTCATCGGTAAGCGGCCACATCACCCCCAAAAGACAGCTGAAATAGTTTACACTCCAGGTTCTTGCACAGAGGTTTCTTGCTGAATAATTGTGCTTCTCCGATGAATTGTTATCTGAACTAAAAGCCTCAGGCATAGAGAAGTGACAGATGCCAATGAATAATGCCAAAACCAAATGCTTAATAAAACAGCATTATACAGCAAAATAATTAACTTCTGTTGTTCTCTTTAAAAAACCTGCTTTCTCTCTAGGCACACATGTGCTAAAAATGGATATAACAAGTCCAAGTTACACATACAAAGTTGATCATTCAGATACAATGAGAATAAAATTACTGAAGTTCTTTGTGATGAAACAATACATAAGATAAATTCAAGTCCTAAAAGCAAGTGTGGAAATCAGCACATGGTATCCAGTGAAGTGCCAACAATAGTTTTCATTAACAAAAGCAGCAGAGGGAAGGCAGCAATTTTGATGCACCAAATAAATGGACAAATTCTGTATTATATCACACACACACACACACACACACACACACACACACACACAGAGCTTTTGTGAGCACAGAGCTTTTTTCAAAATCAGTGGTAGTTCTGCACCTGCTATGTCTTATGTGCCTGCAAAGGGAGGTAAAATTTTAGCTCAATGAGACTAAACAACACGGATCAAAGGACAAAAAAATATTTTTGCCTGTCTATCTGACAGCATGTTTCTAGCCAGCAGCATTTTGCTTTATCATTGCCTTATGGGAAGTCTGAACTCACATGAAATTAGTCAATTACAGTGCCAACCACCCTGTGGATCCTCAATTAATATTCACGCACGAGGATAAGGATACATTTTAAGATCCCTACTTTTTAAAACAGAAAAAAATGTTTGGCCTGTAAACTGATTTGGGAAGAATTACTTTTTCAAAAGTGGCTCAAGTGGGGCTTTAGCATAATTTTTGAACAAATTCAGGAACTGTGATGGACAAGCCTGGCACTGAGAGCTCCGGAAAGGACTCTGGGCTTGGCTGGTCCTCACATCACTCAGCCTCTCCTGAGCCCTCATTTCCTCATCCTCTTCTCATCTATCTCACAGGGTTATTCTGAGAATTAAATGAAATTAAAGTTCAATGTGAGAGGTAGAAGTGTTACGTGAATCAAAGGTATCACTGCCACTATGTCTGATTCTCAATGACACTCAGACACAGGTATAGTTACAAAAACACATGGACGTCCCCAAACAGTTTCACATCAACTCCACCCTTTCTTAACATTTCCCCTCAAGTAATATTAATTAATTCTTCTCCTTAATAATGTGAATATGTATTAATAACTTGTATTTGTCAAAATCTCATACTTGAGTCATATGCCTTTCAAAAAATGCATTCACCTTATAAACCTCTGAAGTTATATATGTTCTGTTCAAATTGTCCATTTGTAAAACCAAGTTCTCACACGTTGACAGTTATTAGTCTGCCATAATATTTAGGTTGCAAGGAAAGAGGAACCATGTCTGCATAAATGGTCACAGAATGACTCCAGCAATATCATTCAGCCAGGCTAGTCCCCCACCAGCAGCACCCTGAGTGAATAAAGATGCAAAAATCTTACAGAATGTACAATATTTTTTAAAGAGGAAAAAAATTTTTTAAAACACCTACATTTCATTTCTCAGAATGCTATATATTTTCCCCTATATTTTGAGGTAAAATTTTTGTTTCAATCCTTTTCTTACCTCCCAACCAAGCCATCCAGAACATGTTTATGACTCTAAGTCAGCAAAGTGACTTGATAAATGCGTGTGTATGTGTGTAATAAAGATTTCTTAAGATAAATATACAAAATTTCCATTTCCCCCAAGGTTTATTTTATTTTACAAATTGGAAATTCACACTCATAATTTTAATTTTGGGTTATAAAAATAGACAAAGTAATCAATGTTGTTAGAAGTTAAAATACTAGTTACCTTTAGGGGAAGTAGTAGTGATTAGGAGGGACACTGGAAGGGTTCTGAGAGGGCTAAAAATGTGTTCCTTGTTGGTGGTGGTGATTACATGAATGTGTTCATTTTGTGATAATTCATCAATCTGTAGCCTTATAAAGTATATGCTTTTCTACATGTATTTTCAACTTAAAAACTATTAAAATAATAGCACAGAACATAGGAGTAGAGAAAACTGGTTTTGCAATCACGGTCCTAACTCCACATCTATAAAATTTCTAAAGTTTCACAGATAAAATGTAGAAACCACAGAAATAATGTTTTCTTCTCCTTCCATTTCGACCAAAAAAAATCACAGTCTTCTGTATCAAGCACAAAATAAAGTATATCAAGACTGGAAACTAATTTGAAACCAGTACCTATAAAATCAATGTGCCAACTGGTCGTAAAAGTTGAAGTTAGTCACTAAAACATTATCTTCTTTGCCTAATACAGGAATGCACGAAAATTTTCTGTAACTAGAAAAGTACCTCTATATTCCCCAGTTTGTCAGAGAGAATGATAACTTTCTTCTTCAGATAAGGAAAAGACTACAAATGGAAAGGAAATAAAATATTCTGAGAATCATAATCACTGTTGAGAAAGGGGTTAATACAAAGAATTAGACAAGAGGGTGAAAAAAATGCCAAAGTATTTGCACTATGCCATCCCTTTGATATTTTAACCCACAGTGGGTTTTTCCGGATCCTTTGAAGAAACCTAAATAAATCATCCTTGGAGAATTGAAGGAAATATATGCCACTGTGGCAGTGATGAAGCTGGGGAGCCGGAGGGAGTGGTGGGATATTATTTGCTGTGGAGTTTGGAAGTGACTTGGACAGACTGACACAGACCCTCAAAAGTGTTGATCTTTCTGGGACACACCCACACACCATGTCTCACTCCTGGTGTTTCACAGTAAGATGAAGGATGTTTTATCAAGAGAAATCTACAAAGTATCTATGCCAACAGAAAACTTGAAGCTTTGGGAACCAGGGCTGTATTTTTAACCTAAATTCAAAGTTTGAGTTTGGGAAGAGAAAAATGTATAAGAAATGAATAGTTACGAGATTACAGAAATGATTTGGATTTCTGAGATAGTTTAAGGTATCAAAATGATGAAAATGAGTTGGGGAAAAAACACATCTCGTAAAAACTGGATGAATCAATATGTTTGCTCAGGAATTTACAGCTTTGATCAGAAAGGATAGAAATGGGAAATGAAAGTGGTGCAGTAAAAATGCTCAGTTAAAATATAAAAATAGAATGGTTACTTGGGAGGACATGAATGATATTGGAAGAAGATTGGCAGTGTTGGAAATGCTCAATAAGTTACAGGAGAAATCCGTTTGTAAAGGAGAGGCAGAAATAAGAGTTATGATCTGAGATGTCTACACTCCAAAGCACAATGAGTAATAAATCTGAGATACTAACACAAGGAAATAAATACAATTTATTTATTGGATCAGTAGATATTTACTGAATGCTGATTACATATTAAGGCCAGTTACAGAGATGAAATACGGTGCCTGAAAAGCTCAGTGGCTGAGACCGACAGTCTAGTGGATGACACAGCTTAGGAAAGTAACAATTATAGCATTTTATATACCCACATGCATATGGATTTCTATAAAATAAGAGATGAGGGACATCTAACTCAAACCAGAAAGGGTAGGGGAAGCTTGCTAGAGTAGGTGGTTCTTGAACAGAATCTGAAAGAGCAGAAAGAACAGGGGTGTTTTAGGCAAAGGAAATGCAGTTGGCCTTTTCTATCCACAGGTTCTGCACGCACAGAGTCAACTAACCACAGGTCAAAAATATGCCCCAAAATTCCAGAAAGTTCCAAAAAGCAAAATTTGAACTTGCCACACTCCAGCAACTATTTACATCTCATTTACATTACATTTATAACTATTTACATACAATTTACATTTTATTTAGTATTATAAGTGATCTAGAGATGATGTAAAGTATACACGAGGATGTGCATAGGTTATGTGCAAATACTACATCATTGTATATAAAAGACTTCAGCATTTGTGGATTTTGGTATCTGAGGGGATCCTGGACCCAGTACCCCAGGGATACCTAGAGATGACTGTAATGTATTTCCCAAACTTAATAGGGTAAATTGGCAACTAGATTTCAGAGATGAAAATGTATATGGTATGCTTTAAACGTGGCCTGCATACTGACTGTATGCCAGGAAACAATTAGACTCAAACCAGTGATGTTCTTTCTCTTGGTAGTTATGGACACATCCAAGATTGAAACTGTCCTGTGTTTCTTGTTTCAAAGTACACATATGTGTAAGTGAAGTCTCAAATGTTTTATTAGTCTACAGCTAATCAGCTTATTATAATATTGTATGTACAGTAAGATCAATGTTTTGTGTTTTCATCCTTTGTGAATTAAAACTCACTTGTGTTTTGCAACAACAACAACAACAACAACAACAAAACGACCCCAGGCTGGAGAAATGGCAAAGTAATTGGTAGAAAACTTGGAAGATGATAAAAGAAGAAAGAGACCCCATACCACTCGGGGCATATACCACAGGCTGCTTGGCCACTTGGAGGATGTAAATGTCACACTCCTGATGCAGCTATTTTAAAGGCAAAAAACCTTAGATTTAGAAAGAAAAATACCATATGAGATTGCTCATATGTGGAATCTAAAAAACAAAAACAAACAAACAAAAACAAAGCATAAATACAGGACAGAAATAGACTCATGGACAGAGAATACAGACTTGTGGTTACCAGGGGGGTAGAAGGTGGGAAGGGATAGACTGGGATTTCAAAATTGTAGAATAGATAAACAAGATTACACTGTATAGCACAGGGAAATATACACAAAATGTTATGATAAATCACAGAGAAAAAAATGTGACAATGAGTGTGTATATGTCCATGAATGACTGAAAAATTGTGCTGAACACTGGAATTTGACACAACATTGTAAAATGATTATAAATCAATAAAAAATGTTTAAAAAAACCTTAGATTTACTGAACATCTACTATGTAGCTACTAGACATTGTCTAAACACATTCACATATACTGTCTCAAGATATGCAATTATGGGGGACTTCAAATAGCTAGGCAGCTCAAAGAAGTCTGTTTGCTAAAAATCGGTACATCTAATAAATTCTTAATGTGCAGTGATGAGAGTCCCTGCCTAAGAAGTTAGAAGGAAGAATAAAGATACATGCTCTATGGACCCAATCTTGATCCAAAAAGATCAGAAAATTAGTTAATGAAACCGAAGTGGTAGATTCAATGGGGAAAATTCAAAATAGTATCACAGATCTTGTTACAGCCAGGAACAGAAATGCTAAATATACCCAGATTCATATTCTAAATATAGTGGGACTCTTTACTGGACAGTACTTTCTAAACTTTTCAAGTATGGTGACTTCTTTTTTTTAACATAAAACATGTTTTAGAGACATTTACATGATAGATAAATCAGTTAACTAAAAAATACATAAAGCTTGTTGGTGGGGCATGATTGCACAAACACTGCTGTGATAAAAGCAAATGTGTTTTTAGAACTCACTTGAACATTTTCCCCCCAAAATGTAATTAGGAATGCAAAATAACATAAATATCAAGTACAGTGGAGTGTTTCTCATTCGTACAAATATTACCAGTAAAATTCATTTTAATCTATTCTCAGTATAATCACACCAACATTATTTTTATAAGGTCAGGTAGCAACAGAGTGATGTGACTAATATGCACATTTATGGAACTAAAACCTGCAAAGTGATATACAAGGTTGAATGCCTGCTCTTGCCAGCAAGAAGTGAACAATTTCTCACTTTGGGGAGGTGCATTACATCTCTGAGGCTAACCTGGGGTCATTTAGTAAATTATATTTTCCAAGCACTGAATAGCTACTAGCTTCCAAGAGTTAATGAACCCCTTAAAAAGCAAGTGATTTACTTCTTTCTCACTGGTAGGGTCAAGTCAGTCTCTTCATTAATCTTCTCACCATTCAAGTGAGGCGGGGAAGAGACACATATTATAATCCCAATTACATGACTGGGACATTAAAGTCCAGAAGTGCTTACTGACTGGCACAAGGCCACAGAGAAGTTATGTGCAGAGCTGTGATAGGCACTCATACACCTCTGGGTCCTGTGCAGTCGACTTTGTTGATGTGCTGTGGCTTGGCCTCTGTAAATCCAAAAATGTTCTCATGTAAATAAGCAGAGTTCAAGTAGGGAAATAAAAGCCTTAAGATGTGGATTTCTCTCTGAAAATGTAATCTTACCTTAAGGAATTATTTTATAAATGAATAATGAAAAATTGACCCAAAAGTTATTTACAACCAGAAAATTTTCAACCTCTGAGATGACTGACTGAAGTTCAATAAATAGTACTACAACCAGAAATCCTTTTCATGTAATATTAAAAGAATCGAATTGACTTTGAACCTAGGACCCCAAAGATGGCAATTTGAATCTGGGTTTAGAGCAAACATAATGAATCCACGTTCAAGCAGAATTACTATTCTTTCGTCTCTGCAGATTACCGTGTGGAGTCTTTGAGCAGTCCTAAACCCAACTGTTCAGTTAGTGACTCAAATTGATTTAGATAAGCATGTAAACAGCTGAAACTTCTACCCAATAATCATTCAGTGGTAAGTTGGTGCCGCACGCTATGTTGGAGTTCAGGGATGTAAGCAAAGCAAACAAGATCCTACTCTTACGAAGTTCAGGACTTAATAGGAGAGACAATCAAACGTGCACACAAGTAACCATAGCAAAGGGTGATATGTGCAGCGTAGAATTCTAGTTAAGTGTTAGGTTAGAGTGTATAATGGAGGTCGTACAAAATTAACCATTGTGATGGGGTAGGAGTGGAAGGGAAAGCAGTCAGGTAAGATTCTCCTAAGGAAGACGAGGTAAAGCTACTTAGGCAAAGAGGGGTGAGGAGAGAAATGGACACCTATACGGTCATATTCCATATTATTTTATACCAGTAACATCACCTCGTGTTGGAAAAATAAAGAAATTTTTCTATTAAAATGCACTTGGCAACATTGCCTACCTTATTCTTACTATTAACTTACTTGGAGTGATTACCGTATTCAGAGCTCTTTTAGCCATTCTCTTACCTAATTCTATTTGATCCTCACAACAAATATCAATTTGGGTAGGATAATATTGTTAGGCTCATTTCACATGAGAACCTTGAACCTGAGTTTCCTCTTGCTCTGTCACAGGGTTAGTAATCAATGAAGCCAGAATTGGAACCTAGATCTTCTGGCTCCAGGTCAGGTGCTGTTAGAGAGACTCAGATCTGAACTACACAGATAACATTAAACAGAAGGAAGAGGTTCCACAGCAACAGTGTAGGTGGCCAACTTTTATAAGTTTGATGTAAAACTCATCTTGAATTAGATGAATTGGCGTAACACATTTCCCAAACACACTTGCATTTTAATAGAGGGATTCGTTTATCAGAATCCAATCATTCCGCTTCTCAAATTCAGATTATTGTTAGATATTTTACTGATAGAGCTCATAGTCTAAGGATGTCATAAAGTGCAACGTTTTCTATGACTTTATTTTTACTAGATAATGGATGATATAAATCTCTCCATAACATAAAAGCTTAAGTAAAACATGCTGAGTTTATGGAAGAAATGTAACTGAGGGCAACAGTAAATTTAAAGCTTATCTTAAACAGCATATACTAGCAAAAATATGTGAATTTTCTTATATATATCCAAAACAATTATAATTAGATTTAAATTCCCAGTTAAAGACGGCCAACCACTCCCTTAAAAATGGATGCTATTCAGCAATACTGATCGGCACATAACTAGAGGTACGGGAGGAGTTCCAATTCAAAAGGGAGCTTTTGAAGGAAAAATTATACTTTTCATATCACCCTTCTTTTCATTGCATGATGAGTATATTGAATATACTCTAATTTTTTAGTCAATACTATATGAGGGACCACTACTAGACTATCATTTTCTATTCAAATTACACCGTGTCCCTATTAATATTAAAAAAAAAAACTATTCTGGTTGGCTCCTGTTTACTGTCTCTTTTGCTACATTTACCAGAACCAAACATCACTAGCTAAAACGTGATCACTCTATACTTCTTTGAGTCTAACCTCCGAGCTCTTCAGGGCTGATCCACATTCTTCTACACTTGTCTTTCAGCCAACATTTGTCCGGCACTCCAAGATTCTGAGGGTGACAACAATTGTACAAATGTGTTACACTTCCAGGTAAGTCATTTTATAATGACTTTTATAATCATCATGTGAAATATTCAGATACTCTGTGCTGAAGGAAACACTGATGTGGTGTCCAAGTGAAAAATGAGACACTAAATGAAAGAGCTTCCTTTCTTTTTAAACTCCTTCCCCTCTAATCTGAGATAATCATTTTAATCTGTCTCCTTTACCAACATAAATTTGATGTGGAACAAAATTATTTTTTGGTACTTAATTAGGTAATTAGTATTTTGAAACATTTACACATCATCAGAAGACATACTGATTGCACCAACTAAGCAGTTTATTTCAGACTATGCAAAGGTAACGACAGACTTCTGATTTAAATACTCAACTGTGAATAAAGGTAAGTTATTTTGATATAATTACTCAGGGCCAAAAAGCTACGCTGATATATAAGGACAAACCCAGACTATGTGTCCAGTACTATCTGGGGATACCTATTATAACTGAAAATAAAATGTGATGTTTGGGTATAGAAACTTTAATTTTATCTTATCTGAGTTAGGTAAATATCTTCCAGATGTATGACTGTTACAGATTCAGAGCAACTGATAAAACAGACATGAATAAAATCAGAAAACATTTTCTTAAACAATTAAACAGGGCCTTAGAAATAATCCATTCCAACTTTCCATGTATAGTAATCAGGGCCACTTATGAAAAGCTCTTGGTCAGAAATTTTCCATTAATCTGAAATCTGAAATTTATCCATCTGAAATTTTACATACCATAGTATGTAATGGTTTTATATATATACCATTCTTTCTACATGTAAAATGTGAGTTCCTAAACCCCTTTTCTAAAACATGCGTTCCCATGGACAGTAAGCAACAGTTGGCTGTGAACGACTTGAAATGAAGGTCTAAGAATTTGTTCATTCATGCTGCATAAATAACTGAAGGAGCTGATGGATGATGCAAGTTCTGCGTTAGACTATGATCAGGGCGGGTACTATGTACACCCACTCACCTAGAAGTTCACAGTAGCACAGTATATGGCATGTAACAGCCCTACAATGAGTTAAGTCAAATTGACTCTATGACCCTCTCCTCTTGCAAGCTGGGGTAAGAGCTCTTAAACAACCATTTTTGCCATATGGAATATTGAAGCATAATGTGTGTGTGAAGTTTTTAAAACCTATTTCCAAGTGACTCTGAGCAGCTGCCTTCCAGAATATCTCCCTTATTACAAATCTCTAAAATAGTCACTTCTGCTCACAGGAGGAATCAGGTGTGACTCTATAAATAACCATACTTGGAGCACCAGCCTATTTTTAGAGGTCTTCTTTGAAAACAATGATGAATCTCTGGACTTAAGCCAGGGAACTTCTTAATACAGGCCACATGTTAGGGAAATTCCCTTTTTCAGTCAGCCCCTTTTCTAAATGACTCTCCATTTGGAGCTGCTGTTCCATCAGTGACCATAGCAGCTGTCCCTTCCCTTTCCTTCCAAGTTCTCTGCCCTCCGTGGGTTTACACACGATGTGCAAGAAGCTACTGCAGAAATTCAGGAACACAATCGAACAGAGCCAAGGTGAAACACATATTAATACAGCAAGAGAGAAGCAGCGCAGACACCAGAGCACAGCAGAATGAAAGGGAGCAGCTCTACCCCTCAATGGAAAATGAGACCTTATGACCCCAAAAAAGTTAGAATGGAAGTAGAGCAAACAGCTCAAGAAAACACAAGACGGAAGACAACAGTGGGGAAGAAAATAGTAATACTTGAGGTAGGAGAAAAGCCAGAGACCAGCAGAAAAGGGTTTCTGTTTGGATGACTTTGACCTCAGTGAGAGACAGGTGACCATGTGTCTGACCTGAGCACGAAAGAGATGATCTCAGAGAACCAGAAGGCATGTCTAAACAAGATGGGAGCACATAGAAACAGACTAAAATGAGGAGAAACGGAAAACTGGGACAGAAAAACAAAAACCAAATAAACTCATAAGTAAAAAAGAGATTACTTCCTAAACATCAATGGTTGTGGAGTCACCATTTCTTTAAAAAGTTGATTTTCAGTAATATTTCCCCTGACCCTAAGTTCCCAACAATCACCCAAGTATCTATGCTAAGTCCAAAAAGAACTCTCAATCTGAGAGTTCTTGAGTCCAGAGGGGCCCATGAACACTCAGCAGTCGTCTTTCCTATCTCTTATATTGGATTTCTCTGAGGTTTCCCAAATATCCTAAAGCAGTGAGAGTGGTTTTTATCTCTAGGAGCATAAATCCTAAGTCCTGATTCTAGAAGGATCCTGAAACAAAAGACACAGGGCAGACATATATTAAAAGGAATGAACTGGCAGGTCTTGTTTATAAATTCATACTCTTTCCCCCGTAAGCTTTTTGTCACTTCAAACCTCAGATGAATGCCACTGTGAGCAGTTTACATTCAAGGAAATGTTCAAATTACCAATAAATTTGATATTATCCATCCAGTAGAAAATTATGAAGTCATTGAAAATTGCATTCTCAAAGAATATAGAGAAATGGGAAAATATTCATTATATAGTTTCAAGAAAAGATCCTAAACTTTGTATGTTGTATGATCCCAATTATGTAACATACATATATATAGACATATATTGAAAAATTTCTTTAGAACAATTAAATTAGGTCCACATTGTGTAGCACAAGCAGTCTGTACTCCTCTGTAGCACTAATGCAGTGGTTATATTGCTTATTCCATCAACATTCAAGCTGCTCCTCTTGTGTACCTCAGTATGTCTGGTGCCCAGTGCTGTGACTGATCCGTATTACATATTCAACAAATTAATTTGCTAACAAACTAATGAATGAGTAACAAATAAATACAAAAAGACTGGAAAAAAACAGACAAAATAAGATTTAAAGTTGTGTTCTCAGGAGTGATTTGATAGAATTTTTTAAAGAAGAAAATCAAAGTCATTTCTATGTTAAATAATCCTATAACAATTATCTTGTACAAACACAGAAAGTTATTAGGAAAAGTCAGTCTCCAAAGAGCACATATTTTATGATTCCACCTACATGAGATGTCCAGAATAGGCAAGTCAACAGAAAAGACAGATTAGCGGTTGTGTAGGGCTGGGGGGTGGGGAGTGAATGCTAAAGAGATTCCTTGTTAGCATGGTAAAAAAAAAATGTTCTAAAATTAAGATTATAGTGATGGTCTCACAACCCTGTACATATGCTAAAAACCACTGAATTATATGCTTTAAAGAGAATTAAATTAAATGTAAAGTGTACCTCAATAAAGCTGTTTAAAGGTATTTTAAAGATTTGTAAAAATTATTTCATTACAAGCATTTTTTTAAAAATTTGAGCCCACAAACAGGCCTTTGGGGTTGTAGCTCTGGATATACATATCTGTAATTTTTTTTCTTTTCTCATAACATTTCAACAAAGACAATAAAGATAAATTTAGCACTAAGTGTGAGACCACCCACATAACATACATTCCTTGGCTCAAAGTAAGAAATTCTGGATTCACTACATTATTATTTGTACCCTTCCCCCAACACACACGCAAAAGTCTCAATAGTAAAACATAGAAAAACCTATGATATATTGAAAAACATGCAGTATTCTACACAAAAAGAGAGACTGAGCGATGCTTTCTTCCTTTCATTTACATGTCTCTGACCATCATCTCCTAAATAGTATATCCTTATCATGTAATAACTCTCCAGCCACTCAGCTCTGAGTTACCTAAATTCCTTGTGATGCCTTTTGTAAGATGAAAATGCGGAGGTTAAGAGTTTTCTCGTAGGAAGTCAAGTTGAATTGCTAAAAGAAAATTTCCTAGCCACCTGTCATTCTCCTTCAGGGACTAGACTGTGAGATCACCTTGGGGCAGTCGACGAGAGTGTCAAAACTGAGGATCATGATGCCAGCAGGGCTGGCTCCATCCTGAGACTGGATGGATACTGAAATGGCACAGTCACTGAAATCATAAAGGTCTGTTACTGAAACATACCTGGATAGACACAGAAAGCCAATTTTATCTATACCACGAACTGACTTTAATTTTCAATCTCTTAAGTAAAGACTTCTTACTTTCTGATACCACATAAAGTCCCATAAATTGTGAGTGCTTGGTTATATAATCATATTCAAAAGATAATAATATTATGATAAAACACTGTCAAAACTGAAGTGAGCAGATCAACTCCAAATTCACTTAACTGTGCTCAATTTAAGAATACTTTCAGACTTCAAATTCTGAAATTGTGACTGCTTTGGCTACCATGCATGCTAAACATGGGCTTCCTATTAGTAAGAGAGAGATGGATGGATGAATGCATGAATTGATCAATGGGCAGATGAATGGATAAAAAATAGTATAAACGGAGAGTGAGAAAAGGAAGGAAGGAGGCAGGGTGGAGAGAAGGAGAAAGAAAATACTGAGAATTTCAAATGGCAATGTTAAGCTACAAGAAGGCTGCTTAGGATAAAATAATTTGGGTCAAAAAGACTCAAAAAATGAAGTAGCTGAGAGGTATAAGTTAAAATAGCACCACAGAAACGTGGGGGAAGATCGTTTTTTCACTTTACATAATGCTTTAACATATTGTGAGCAATCTCAAGACAGCAGAGAAGAGACAGAGTGGGGGAGAGCTATTTTAAGCATACTCTGTTTTTCAAATATCCATCGTTCACTGAAAAAGAAATCCCACCTCCGTCCTATTTAAGACAACACTGTGATAGGTTCAAATTTGCTTGTCAGGGAGAAGGGCCAACGGATTTTAAATTACAACTCAGCAATATATCCCAGAGCCAAGTTGTCCTGACACAGGGTCACAAGGGTTGAAACACAATAATAGCCAACCCATTAACAGAAAAGCCATCATAAACTCAAAATATGATATATGTACAGCAATAAACTGCTCAGCCTTACACAAGGACATAAAAGAGGAAAAGATTGAAAAAAAAAACAAAACAGCAGAGGTAGCACCCAAATTTCAGAGAAGATGGTGGCCATACTCTGAAATCTTGTATCGAATTTGGGGGAAGGTGACCACATAGTCATTCTTTTGAATACCATTCACAGATGGGCTACTTTAAAATTCCCCCAAAACAATGAAAAGTCTAAGAACAGAGAAATTGTGTGATCTCTGAACTACATAAGCACTGGAGTGCAGACAACACTGATGTATCAGCATCAAGGATCCTCTGTCACTCCTAACTCTATAAAGCTGGAAAAAAATACAACTTCCCCATGTTTCATTTCTTCTCCTGAAACATGGATGTCTGCCTGACTTGCCTCTTAAGGTGGTCAAAGAGCTAACATTTGCGAAAACACTTTAAAAACCCATAGAGGACTACAAAGCATAATGTAGTATACTTTAAAGTTAAGAATCAGTTCAGAATAGATGATAACTCGCTGTATTTCAGATCCAGCTCTCTTTTTTCTCTCCAGGCCTCATATCTTCTGGAGGAAAAGTGCCTCTCTGCTTTTCCTTTCAATAGCCTCCACAACCAGCAATGTCCACTATGTAGAATGAGAAAAACCCAAATAAAACTGGTTTTAGTCCAGTCATGTTTCCTGAGATTCCTGTATTGAGCTTAACTGCTCACCTTGACCCAAACGTCCTTCCCCAGTGTTAGGATACCCGCCAGATTCCTCCCACCACCTCGTCATCACACAGGCATTCACTGGCAGCACTGGAGGACCAACTGTATGTAGCACAAGAATGTACGAAAGACACTCTCTCCAGTCTGGTCCTCTCTCCACTCTCTAGTCCGATGTTTATGTCTTAGAACGTGCCCCCCAACAACCTGGAATTAAACTGCATATGCAGTGTTCCACTTTCAGAAATTGAAGATGGCTGTCTTATTCTGAGCAGCCTTCAAGACAGAAGATAAAAACAAGGATTAGCATTTCTTTCAGTGACTTAAATTGTACTTCTTCCATTGGTCGATGACCTGAAGTCTGTCTCCTGTTCGCTTCTTCAAAGCACGAGTCATCAACGTTGAGGGAAAGCAGAGGGAGCAGCTTTTGAAAGTAGAAAGATGATAAGGCACTCATTGCCCTTTCATCTGGCTCCCCTCGAACCCCTGCAGATTCGTTAGCAGATGATCATGATAACCGTTCTCTAAGTGGAAGCCAGTATATTTGAGCACCTTCTGTCTGAGAGGGTAATAGGAAATCCCTCTATTTTTATATCAGGCATACCCATTCTTCTGATCCTGCCTTTATCGTGCAATTAAGAAAAAACAACTCCTGTCTTTTTGGAAAATTTGTATCTCTTAAGACGCTATGGACTGTATGTTTGTATCCTTCAAAATTCACGTGAAAAGTCTAATCCCCAGTGTGAGGATATTTGGAGATGGAGACTTTGACAGGTAATTATGTTAAGAGTGGAGCCCACATGTTGGGTGTGTGTCTGTTTTTCTCTCTCTCTCTCTCTCTCTCTCACACACACACACAGTTAGAAGGCAGCTATCTACAAGTCAGGAAACAGTCTGCTGGCAAATCTCGAACTTCCCAGCCGCCAGAATTGTGAGAAATAGTTTGTTCTTCAAGGAGGCTTTTTTTGTTCTTGTTTTGTTTTGTTATAAGAGCCCAAACCAATTAAGGCAAAGGATTTCCAGAGTGAGCAGTACCCCTTCCTCCAAATCTCTACACAGCAATAAGCATATTTCCTTCAAAAAACAAAAAGCTGACTAGGTTGGGAAGCCCTTCTTGCTGGGACTTCTGCGTGTCCCCTGATGTTCTCCCTGGCTTTCCCTGAGAAGCGAAGACGTCTGTCACACTCTGACACCAGACAGAAAGCCAAGGAAGCATTAAAAATGGCCTGCGTTGGGTGACTTGGGAACAAAACACACAGAGGTAACATAATACTTTTTCAAAAGGGTTTCTAAACCTAAGAATGAATCACTGGCCTTGGATACCACTAATCCTGGAAAAAAGCATACCTAGATTTACAGGAGAATTCAAATTTCTTTACCACCCATTGATTGGTAACATTTCCAAGGGACAATTTTACTTCTTTCATTTTAAATCAGTTTCTCTTTTTAGCAAGACTGTGCTTTTTGAGAGCACTGGGGCAAAGAATTCATTTAATTTTACTTTTTCAATGTCTGCGAGGCCCCCTCAATCAATGGCCCACCCTGGCTCTCCATTAGACACCTCTCCGGGCTGCTCACTGGCCTTTCGTGTCCCGCGTACGATCGCTATATTCTTGCAGCCCTTTTAGTCAATCTTACAGGAAATGTTTTTGTCATTTTCCACCTTTGCTCTTTCTGTCATTTTTAAACTCTGAACTTCACTGTGTAATTTTGCAGCTTCTCTTTTGAACTTGACATGTATTACGTGCCTTTTGTGCCCTTAATTACTTTTTGCACCTTGGGGTTGATGCATGTTGGTCTTTTCTAATCCTACTGTATTGATTGCTGTACAGCAAGCGTTGTCTCCTCTCCTCTAAGAACACTGTTTGTCCTTAAACTACTTTCTTTCCTTCCAATGGCAAGAACCACCGAATTTTCTTCTACTAGTCCTTTCCAGGAACCCTCAGGTTCTCCATAGTTGTAACAACCAAGATCTATTCACTAGAAGCATAACTACCTCTCTCTCAACATTAATTCTGCATACTCAAATTTGAAAAAGGAACCACAATGGCAAAAGGTGGAAAAGACTTACATGTCAACAGCAGGAAAGACACTGGCAAGAGAATATTCAGGAACAAGAACACGATAACTTACAAATGATACCAGAGAGACAGTAAGAACAGTTTCTTAAAGAATTATAAAATGGAACATTGAGTTAAAGAATGATGCAAACACCATTAAAGTAACTAACTTTAAGTCTAGTGTGCCAGATACAAAAATACCAGCCATTAAGAATGCCAATACAGGCTACCATCTTCCCTTATGTAAACTTCTGCAACAGTGTCCCCAGTGGTCTTGTTGTCTCCACTATTATCTCCCTCCAACTCGTTCTCCAGAATGCTGCCAGAATTATCTTAAAATGCATACCTACTCAGTTTTCTGCTGGAAAACTTTTCAGCGGTTCTCCCTTCCATCTAAAGCCAAATGTTTAGAAAAATCCCACATGTCTAGGCTCTGTTTACACGTCTAGCCTCATTTCTAACCACTTCTTCCCAAGATCTGTATGCTCCAAACAGAACATTCTTTATGATCTTTCTCCAGACTTCCGTATATGACTTGTCCCCTTAGCCAGAATGCCCTTTCTGGTCCCAGCTCCTCTTGATCAGTCCAGTGCCTGTTCACTCTTCATGTAGATGCCTCTTCTTATCTGAATCCTTCAGTAAAAGTCAAGTACCCAGCTTCTGTACGTTACCATGGTTCACTGTATTTCTTCTATCATAGCACATAATATACTACGGTATATTATCTTGTTTACTTATATGCACCCACCGCGGTCAGCAAGCAATATGACGGCAGTGACAACGTTTATCTTATTTCACCTTGGTATTCCAGCACCCAGCCCAGAAGCTGGTATTTGACAAACACATTATTGGATGGATGTCGCACATGTATTTAGGTGATGTTATTGTCTAGTAACCCAAGGCTTAATTTGAATTGCCAATTCTAATCCTTGTTGAAAATATTTCTAGAATAAATGCTGGCAGCCTTCAGCATGTATGTTAAGTAGGGCTCTTTAGTAAGATACCTTTGGCATGTGGGACAATTGCTGCCTCTGGTATCTCTTGCCTGTGACTGTAAGGGTGTGTGGTTGGCACAAGTTACCCATGCTGTCCAAAATCCAGCAGCTGGTGCTCCCATGGCACCCACCCAGTCCTCTGTGCCTGTTCAGAGGTAGTCACTCAGCTACCACAATCTCCCGCGTCTCACTCGGCTGAAGAGTCGGGGCGTTTCTAGTAAACTGCATCTCCCACCATTGTTAGCCTGACAACAGGCACATCAAGCGCCTTGGTCCTCCTTCTAGGGCCTGCCAACCCCTGTGTATTCTGTAATGAATCAGTCTACTTTTCTGCCTTAGTAAGTCTAGTAAAATAAGAAAAACTGAATTTCTCTGGGATGGCTTAGTAGCTTTTAAGATCTCTGGGTCATTATTCGAGCGTTAGTGTTCTGAGAACTACAGATTTTAGAGACCCAGAAAAGGGGATTGGAATGATACTAAGCTCCTCTAGAAGTTTACGAGATCAAAGACTACTTAATTCAATATATGCTGCTTGATTTGTAAAAATTTTTTTCCCTTCTCTTCAAAATTTCTCCTGGAAGTGCAAGAAATTCTGTCAACTAAGGGTTCAACAAAGAGAAATGGAATTGAATCAGATTTGAAACATTTACATATCCATGTTTACCCATTAAAGCAACATCAAATTTTTCAAGAGAAAAATTCCTAAGAAAAGTTATACTGCTGTCATAAATAGAAATAACAGTACTTCCCTGATTTTTCAAGAAATGACATTTTTAAAATGTCAGGGAAAGTGAGTAAAAAATAAAGCCTTTGAGCATTTGAATGGATGGGTCCAAATCAAAAATACTTTCCACCGGTTTATTAACAGAGAAGAAAAAAATGAAAAATGATGTAACTTACTGCCCAAAGTAAGGATATCATTGAGAAAGTATCTTCCTTCCCCTTAGGGCTAAGAGTAGAAAGTACTCTGCCATTGAAAAAATAAAAAGTGAAACTTCAGGTCAAGGATACATGAAGGTAAAACAGAGTGCTGTCCAAAACATTGGTATTTTATTGGAGAGTATAAAATCAAATGTGTTCTTAGTTATAGAATGTGGGATAATCAACCTGTCAGAGTTAAAAGGGGCCATGAATTTTCAAAAAGGGCATCAGAAGAAATCATCTACAGAAAAGCCATTTGGTACTGCCTTTAAACAACCCTAGTTCCCAAATGTATCTGTTCATTTGCTTCCTTTTCTTTTTGACTATAAATTTTCTGGCAGACTTTGTGCCCCATAATTGTCAAGCTTCCATGTTTCTTCTTTGTTGACCCAGTAATCGCTCTCAGCCACATCTCCTGATTTTACTCATACCACAAATTAAACTTTGGGAAATTACCAGTGACCCTAACATTTTCAAGTATCTTCTCCCCATTTCCATCAGACACCATAACCAGCAACTAGCTCGTGAATGCTTTTCCCAGACCAGCACTGACAGAACCCACAGACCTATCCTGACTCTGTCCAAATAGGGTTCAGCCAATGAAAGTGAGTCACAAGTCAAGTCACATACCTGGACCAGTGATAGAAAGGTTGGGCACTTGGACAGATAAGTAACAGACATTAAATTTAGGAAGTGTGAGATGACCAGGGCCTAGAATGTCTTCTAAGTCTGGAACCTTTACCAAGATGTGCTCCACAAACTAGTAACATGTGAAGATGCCCCCCCAGACTCACTGCCAGGATCAATAAATATAGAAGCAGCTACACAATACAGTTTTTGTCTTGGAGATTCAGAAAGTGCATGAGCATATTAAAAGATTAAAGAAGTCTAGCCATGAAGAAACCTGTTTAGTTTTGTTTAACCTCGTATTTGCCAAACCTTTTTGACCATCAAATACTATTAAGATCCCAGAGTCGGGGAGAAAAAAGACCCCAGAGAACTGGTGTCCCCAGGAACAGGCTTCAGGAAAGGCTGACCTGCTCAGCCACTTAAATTTGCTGCTGCTCCTCGACCCCCGCTAGGGCTACCCTACATGCCCAGATGGTGGTCATATGATGTTCTAAGCAGTGTTCTTAAACTTCCATGCACATACAAATCACTGGGGATCTTGTGAAATGTAGATTCTAACTCAGTAGGTCACTCAAGGGCCTGAGAGTTGCATCTCTAACAAGGCTCCGGGTGATGCTGCTGCCGCTGGCCTGTATCACATTTTCAGTAGCAAGGTTCTACGGGAACATCGCAACAGAAAGATCTTCACATCTCTAATCTCTTTATCCTACCCCTTTCTAATAATGAGTCCTCTTAAAATACTACTTTCACTGTGTCACTTCGCTGGTCAAAACCTTTCAGTGGTTGCCTACTCCCTGCTACATGAGTCACTTAACAGTAGAGATTTATTAAACTTTCACTGTGTGTCAACAGATTAACACATCCCCTGACCTTTTACAATCAGGAGCCAAGTGGGAGAGTAAGAAACAATGGACAGAACACCAGGAGCCAGAACAAGAAGGGAAGTTATTTCTTCAGACTTCAGTTTCTTCATCCATAAAATGAAGGATAACCTAGGCTGGGGTATTTAATCCTCTGTGCGCACTG
Organism: Vicugna pacos; assembly: GCF_048564905.1. Taxonomy (NCBI): domain Eukaryota; kingdom Metazoa; phylum Chordata; class Mammalia; order Artiodactyla; family Camelidae; genus Vicugna; species Vicugna pacos. Next base: position 12,444,196 of record NC_132999.1, on the reverse strand, counting down.
TAGTCCTTAATACAATCAGAGTCTCAGCCCAGACCAGTTAAATGCAGGCTCTCATTATCTCCTGCATGAAGGCACGGGTAGGTCGTAAAAGCTCCCCAGAAGAAGCTAACGTACAGCCAAGTTTGAGAACCACCGGACTAACCGATGATTCCCAAACCATCAACACCGGCACCAGCTGCACGCTTGTTAGAATGCAAGTGCCCAGGCCTCACCCCAGACTTACTGGATCAAAAATGCGGGGCAGGGTCCAAAAATCTAGGTTCTAACCAGCTCTCCAGGTGACTCTGACCCCCTTTGAAAACCACTGTATTAGACAGTAAGTCACTTCCCTCCAGCTCCAAAATTCTATCAGTTCTCTGCCCTCTGACAGCCTTGGCGAGGACTTTTGCCTTCCAGACTTGTAGGTGCAAAGGATCAGCTCTAGAATTAGACTTCCTGGATTGAAGTCCCAGCTCTTACAGTTGACTGCTGTGCACTCTAGATGACTTCAGTTGTCGGTTTCAGGTCCTCATCTGTAAAATGAGGATGCTAATAGTACCTGCTCTCATAAAGTTGCTATGAAATTTAAATGATTTCATATCTGTAAGTCACTTTGCAGAGCGGTACTCGGGTCATAACTCAGTCATCACCCTCCTGTTGAGCACTTCCTTGGCCGCTATCCAAAACTGCAGCCCACCCCTACCATTCATTCCATTGTCCCTTCCTCTGGTTTATTTTTCTCCTTTGTACTTATTACTCTCTAAATTACTATGTGTTTCACTTATTGCTTTATTATCTGCTTTCTCCCACTAGGATGTAAGCTCTTTAAGATCAATTATTTGTCCATTTTGCTAAAAGCTGTATCCCCTATCTAGAACAGGGTCCGATACATTGGAAACACTCAAAAAATACTGGTGGAAAAATAAATAAATGTTAACTGTTATCAATGTTAATATTATTATTAGCAGCCCAGGTTTTTCTTTATTGGAACCTAACAGTTTATACTTCCTGTTTATGGTCCCAAATTGTGCTGATGTTTTATTCCATGCTTTATCTAAATTCTGTCCCATACCTAAAAATGCCCTTTTATCTAACTTCAGCCCACTTTAGGTCTTGAGCAAGTTCTACCTCTTCTTTTAATATTCCCTGATGACTCTAGCCCTCTAGTTCTCAGAATATCTACAGTGTTTACTGCCTACACTACACAACTTAACACTTAATTTTCTTAATTTAATGTCAGTAGAATAACTTCTAAGAAATTAACTTTTTAAAAGCTGCATAATTTCTGCAAAAAGAATTTCATGAAAACTGGGGAGGAAGGGGCCCCCCAAAAAAAGGTTGGGAAAGGTTATCATTAATTAGCCATGTTGTTCTCAAATAACTAAAATAGTGCTCTACATTTTACAAGGCACTTTTATACACATCAGCCTAGTTTTCACTAGATGATCTCAAAGACTATGGTCTCCCTGCTCTTAAATTTTCAAAATATCTTCAAGTATAGAGAGAACATTTCTTGAGGTTGAAAATTAAAAATAAATCATGAAAATCATACTAAAAGCAGAAAATGACCTAAGAAGTTGTTGCGTTCAGGTATGGCGACTAAGTAGCTCTCTTGCTCCCAGGCTGCCTGGCAGCTGGAAGAGACCCACCCTCATCCCCAGTACAGCCCTCGAGGCAGGCAGTACCAGTCGATCAGAGCTGGCACACAAGGAGGCACCTATTTGCCCTACCAACCTAGTCTAACCATCTTGGTTCTAAAAGGAAAGGGAACATGCTAAGAAATTGAAAGTGATTTGTCCAGGCATATACATGGTAGCAGACCAAGACCAGAACCAGCACCCAACTCCTCAACCAGGGCTCTCTCCACTCCCCTCCTAAGTCATTTCTGAAATTCAGTATTTCAATTTCCATTCTAAAGCAATCAAAACACAAGAACCAAAGCTTTGACAGAGAGTTTTCATATTAATGCTCATGAATATAACGTTGAAACAAAAAATGACAGCTTCAAGCCAAGTGATAGACAGGGCTGGTTAGTCTGTTATTTTTCAGTTGGGTTTATTTACTGAAGCCTAGAATATGCCATGACTAGAAACAGACAAAACTGATTATTTTAATTCCACTGTCCTAGGGAAAAAGGGAAATAGTCTTCATTAATAGGAACTGGGCTCGACTGCAGTCCTGAAATAACATACTATTCAATCAACTTTTTAAAGGTGACCTTTCTCTCATTAATGACAAAGTATTATTTAATTATACTTTAATCACTAAATTTAAATTATAGGAAAACACACATTATTTAAAGGAATATGAAAAAGAGATGAGAGAGAAATAAACATCTATTTTAACATAATGACCACTTCCTCACCATGGAAATGATGCCTACATTATAGAATTATCATTTTTCCAAAGCCTCTCTCTAAAAGACAGTTTCCAAATGCTACAACCACCTTTGTAACTCATTTGGAATGAAAGTTGCCAAATTTTACCTTGCCAAATTTTACCTAGCCAATTGATAGCTCTATCTTGATTAAATCTCATTTTTAGGCATACTTTAACTGAAAACTGCTTTTTCGGGGAGGTGGGGGAACCATCTAACAGTTAGAAATCGCCTCTGGCACTGTCTGCATTACCCAAGGAAACCAGGATGACAACTGGCAGTTCTGTTACTGCATAGAGTTAAGCCCATTTAGCAACTATGTTCCTTAGTTACAAGGTACCAGCAGTTGGTCCTGTAACCTGTCCTTTCACCCTGATAAGGTGAGCCTAGCTCACAGTGGAGGGTAGGATGAGGAAAGAAGCAAACACACAGGATGTCTTTAGTGTGTACTCTGCTACCATGTCAAAGTAGGGGAGGGAGTGGTGGTGGTGCTCAGACAGCCAGAGGAGTTGAGGATCTGCACTGCCCCTGCTCCACAGAAAAGCGCAGTCGGTTCGAGGGTGCTCCGAGGGTCTGGATAGACGCAAGAACATTCTCAGCGGGCCTCAGAAAAAAATCTAGCCACAAACTGATGCTTGCTAAGAGACCCCCAGAAGGCTGAACTGATTCTCCCCTCCACCTCCTTTATCAGTCAAGATCACTGGTGCTCCATGAATAAGCAAGAATAAAACCAAGAGCTGTGGTCAGACCCCATCATGCTAGCCTAGGCATGGGTCCTTTAGGCGAATAGATCAGCCAAGGCAAATCTTGACATCTAAGGTGGACCAGTCATCCCTGAAGGATGTTTCTGAAACACTGAACCCTCTGCTTCCAGCCTGGTCATTCTAAAAATTCAGAGATCACACTCCCTGCACCAGGTTATCTATCATTTTCAATCAACTTACTTACTCATCTGGAAAAGGGGGCAAGTACCCCAACTCACGTAGCAGAAATATTCTTAGCTGGCATCCAAGACACCATTCACAATTATGGAAAATACTTAAAAACATGACTATTTGCCGGGGGGGGTAGAGGGTGGGAAGGGATAGACTGGGATTTCAAAATTGTAGAATAGATAAACAAGATTACACTGTATAGCACAGGGAAATATACACAAAATGTTATGATAACTCACAGAGAAAAAAAGTGACAATGAGTGTGTATATGTCCATGAATGACTGAAAAATTGTGCTGAACACTGGAATTTGACACAACACTGTAAAATGATTATGAATCAATAAAAAATGTAAAAAAAATATATAAAAAAATAAAGTGAAAAATAAAGGTAAGAGAGCCATGTTTATATGTAAAAAAAAGAAAAAAAATGACTATTTATAATAAAACTCCAAATTCCTTGAAAACTGACTATATGCTGGCTAATCCAATAGAGTCAGTAGAGAATAAACTCAGGAGTTGGGAAGACTTGGTTTGGAATCAGTTTTGTCACTTCCTAGTTCTGTGACCATGAGCAAATTACTTACTACCTTTCATCCCAAGTTTTCTCTTTTATAAAATAATCACAATGAAATTTATTTCACACTGTAGTTCTGAGGATTATTTGAAAAATATAGAAAAAGGTATAAAAATGCCTGACCCACGATAGAAACTAAATAAATATCTATTTCTTTCCTCATTTTCATTTTTCTAGTAAAGAAAATACCTATGTTAAAATGTTTTTAAATGTTGTATATGGTTTAGAAAATTAAGCAACATGCCAACATCTTAGCCATGAAACTCTAGTTTATATGGCTAATTTGAAGCAACTACTATTTATGTATGTGATTATACATAAAATCTGAATGAATTATAACTCTGTGCATTCATCTAGTTGAACAATTTATCTGGATCTTTTTCCAGAAACATATCACAGCCTTATTTCAATCCCACTATGGTAGAAGAGAAAGAGCACAGACACCTCTTCAGCTGAATAATAGCAATATTTTACAGCCTTTTTTCCATCAAGTGCTTTTCTTTTGTGTTCAATACCATGCATCTCTCAAAATAATTGTGCTTATCTGTCTTCCAAAGCCTGCTTACAGCCTTTAATATTGCAAATACACCCAGACTGCATTAGGAGCAAATATGTACAGTCCTGGGAAAAAAAAAAAAAAAGAGGCAAAGAAAGGCATGTTTGATGCACATGAGAGAATAGGCAGGAACAGTCTTATGGCCAAGAACAACAGCAGGCTTGTCCATCTGTCCATCATGGAACTGAGGGAACTGAGTTGTGCCCACTAGTTATCAACAGGAGGTGGCCATGTGGGCATCACACTAAAATAGCAATTCTGTCATCAGGAAGACAAGGTGAGAAAGGAAGAAAGGATTAACTGTTTCAGAATCAATTTCTGGGTTAGCAGGATAAACACAAAGACTTGCTGCATGTTTCCTACTCATAGAGTATAAAGCTTTTATTCATTCATTAAACATTTTCTGGGTGCTTTTCAGAAGCCAGACAATGTGCTATCCATTATGGATACAAAGAATAATTTCTTTTTTTAGCAATTCAGTTGAAGGACAGAGAAGTAAACAAATAATTATAATACAGCAAGATGACAGCTAATGTGTATATACTGTGCCATCAGAACCCAAAGGAAGAAGTAATTAACTATGCAAAAATATGGCAACTTTACAAATTTGTGAGTCATCTTTGCACAGGGGCTATGCCAGTCTTCTTTGTAATATTCCAGTGTTGTTTTATGTGCTCCAGGAGTGAGGCTGACCACAGAAGTAGACTAGAAAATCCAAGAATGAACAGATGGGTCTTGATCAAGATAATGTTTATCTTACAGTATAAGAAAAGTATTATTGCTTTTACCATCATTTATTGCAGTCTTTTTTTTTTAAGAATGGGAGCATGTTTAATTTTTGTATGACTTTTAATCTTATTAACTCCATCTAAACATGTCAATTTCTATTTTTATATAACATCAGTATGTTTGAGAGTGTGACCATTGGACAATAAGATAGATATAGATATTGATATAGATATATATATATAGAAATAAATGTAGAAACAGTTTCTTGGCTTCTGGAAATACTAGTTATGACATATTTCTTCAAATTTTACAATGAAACATTTTCTTTCAGGCAACTGCCCAACAGAGAAGTGAATATAAGGCATAGCATTTATTGGCATTTTGCAAAATTATGACGTTAATACAAATAAATCCTCAGTGGCTGTAAGACATACTATAAATACTTCCTTTCAATTGCAGAAATGAATAAGGAGTGATGTGAGGCACTCCCATTTAAGCTAAAGTAGAAAGTCTGGGTAAACTACCAGCTTGAAAATTCTCTTTAAATGTCTACTGGCTTTGTTGGTAACACAGTAGCACTTGGAAACGAAATTTACAACAGTTACAGATTAAATTTATTATTCATCTCTGAAGCAATTTTTGGTGCTAAATCTTTACCCAAATAAATCTTGACCAATCTTTATCTTTAAGGTCTCATCTTGATTATCTCTCTAGCACTGGCATGCCTCTTAGTTGTTCCCGAAGCCATGCGTTGCCCTGGAGTTTCATGTATAAAAATACTAGGTTCCTCTCCCAGACCCCTCCCACAGTCACAGCAGCCAATGGCACATTCTGAAACTAATGCACTAGGCATTATCTTGCCTCATGTACTAGCACCAGGCTCAGCCAGAGTCCAGGTCATCCGGGAAGAATACATTCCAAAGAATAACCACAATCATTCTCCCTGCCACTGGCCCGATGTCCTCTCCTGGCGGCCATCAAAACGGAAATGCTTTATGCCCTGACAAACTCAACAGACCATAGTCACACTATTATGATTATGCATCAATCTGACAAGACGTGAAAGTCCTAAACTATATTTCTAATCTCTGCTTCAGTCACATAATTAACCTTTTCCACATGCCAAAATTTAATGTGTAACTTACTTATATATAATGAAAACCACAGTGCCTACATATAGATAATTGCTTATTGTTTGTATTTGGTCCATCTGTCAATTGTCTATTAGTAATTCCTGGTCCCTATTCTCGATGTGACTCTCATATTATGACACCTAGCACAACTTCACAGGTAATTTCATATTTACTGAATATTTTCTATTGATAGTGGTGGCACTGGTGGTGCCACAGCATCTATGTTCTACCCTGGCAAGTATACAAATCTGGTCCTATGAATGGACAAGTTTTTGCCAAGATCTATGTTATTTTCTACAATTTTTGTGACAGATTTTTAACCATCATAGCTTTTAATTTATTGCACATGTAAAAATTGCAAAAAAAAATTGGTTGAAAATTTTAAAGCATCCTTATAAAGTGAGTTATGACTCAAATCCAAGGAGTCTGACTTTAAATTAATGAATGACTTTCTCTTTGGCATTTATAAGTCAAAGGCCTGCAAAGCTACTTGGCCTTAAATGAAGGCCAACGGAAGGATCAATTAATGCAAGTTAGAAAAAGTGGATATTATGTGAAAGAAATGGTTTCTTTCTGATGGTGGAAGCTGGGATGTCTCTTCTGGGTTACCTAATAGCCATTATGCAGAAAAGAGAGATAAATGTTAAATGAGTAACAGGGAAAAGAGCTGGGTAACACTCAACCTACAAGGGCATCATAGTTCCAAAACTCCAGGAGGATGCCAGTCACATGGTTTTGAGAAACTGTTTTCCCTTTAAGAGCTGTTAGCCACGATAGCAATGTCCTGATCTCCGCTCACATAAGCCAGTCTAAACTACAACGAAGCTCAGCTGTAATACGGCTCTAGTCATTCTACCTCAAACCCACTTAACCATTTGTAACACACTTCTAAATTTCAATTTGCGAATAAAATAAAAACTACTGTTTATTCAACATATGCATACTACGTCACCAGCACCGTGCCAGTTTAATCCTTTCTTGGGTCTATGAGGTGATTATTTTTACTCTCCTTCACAGAGAAGCAAACAGGCCTAAAAAGCTCATCTTCCCCAGGCATGAGAATGTTAATGACACTGTATAGCTGCGTAACAGAAAAACGTCCTGAAATCTGACATTCCCTAGTTTTCATTCTTGAGGAACACTTGCAGTCCACACACAGAGGGCAGAGGCTCTGGACACAGGACCCCCCGTAACCCATCCACGGGAGCCAGGGTCCCCGTCAGTGATGGCCCACGCACTACAAGGCCCTTGCAGCCTTCTGGAGCCTATGCAGACTTAGACAAAGTCCTGGGCCCTTTTTTAAGTCTCATTAGACCTTCAGATCTTATTTTTAATAACCCTTTTAATCGTTTTAAAATTCTCAGCCAAAGATCAAAGCCGCTGCTTAGCTTTCAGCTACACACTCTATATCTTCCATTTTAATTTGTACTTATGCAACATTTTCCTTTTTTTTCTTTTCATAGCAGAGAATAGATGTGCCTTCATGAAGGAATAAAAGTTGCCCTTAAGGAAGAGTATTCATTTTTAATAAACATTTACTAAGTAACTACCTTTTTGAATGTTAAAAGCTAATCCTGAAGAAGGTTAAAAATTTTTTTTGAAAAAAAAAGGACAGGGTGGAATAAAACCTGGTCTTTTCCCTGCCAGGGGCTTAAAACCTAATTATAGAGACAGAAATAGTAGGAATTAGGGTCAAAATTTAAAGTGTAGCCTCATGGTCTCTCTCCAAGGAATGACTTCTGATACCATGTTGCTTCTCTAAGGAGCAAGCTCTGGCTTCCCAATGAGACATAAGAAAGGAGGCTGAAAATAATAATCTTTTAAAATAAATGTCAGGGAGCCTGGTTCTAGCAATAACTCTTAAGGTAGAAGGGACAAGGGAGGAGAAAGGGAGCAGTTTCAGAATTGACTTGAGTGTGATGGGGATGCACTGTTACAAACCCCATGGCCCCTGCTCACCATACCTCCCCCAGAATCACTGCTATAGGGAGCCCCCGGGCATAGAAGGGAGGGTGTGATACATCTCAGAGGCCTTGAGAGAGAAAAGACTGAGGACCACAATGCCCAGTATGCCACAGGTTTTCAGGTGCAGCTCCTAGTGACACCATTGTGTGTACTCATTTTTCTATATGTCCTTATTTAATATGGAGCAAATAATGTTTTACCCGAAGGTCTAGATCAAGAGGGACTTAATTCAAGTAGGTGATTACCTTGGTCACTCATTAAGATTAGAGGCTGTTTCTTCAGAAGACCTGAACCATCGCAAAGTTGAGTTGCTTAGAAAGGGGTCCATGATAAAAATAAGTATGAAGGTGGTTATCTAGAGCAAATGATTTTAACTTATTAAAAACCAACCTTTGGGGAATACTCCCATAACCTACTATGATTTATGCTCCCTAGACACCCAGAGAATTAGCCTCATTCTCTTCTAACATAAAATACTGCAGGTATCTATTCTCTTTTGAGAAGACTTTGTTCTCTTCTTTACTACTAAAATAAAATCCTCAGTGCCACAGTCTCCTAAATCTACCTCCGTTATTTTTACCATCTACTCTCACACTTCGCATCCACCTGTAAAGTGCAGCCCTAACCAGTTTACGTCTCTGTATTATCCTCCACGCATATGCACCCTTTCTCAGCATTCACTTTTCTGTTTTTATGTTTAGCTGCCACAATGACTAGTAAACTGATTGTGGTAGATGCCATAATTTTTTTGAGTTTAGCTCTACTGTTGTTCTAATTTTAGGGAGAGGGGTTGTGTACGTGTAATGATTATTTAACACATAACTTGCTGTAAAAAATTGTTTTGTTACAGAAAAGTACTTTTTAAATGAAAGGGAAAAGCTGCTTAATTTCCTACCATTTAGAAATTACTAGTAAGATTTTGTTGTTTTTCCTATCAGTCCTTTTTCTATATGTTTTTTAACTTTTTGTTTTGAAATAATTTTAGACTTACAGAAAAGTTGCAAAAATAGTACTGCAAGGGCCTGTCTCCTCCTCACCCAGTTTTTCCTACTGATAACATCTTCCACTATTATAGAACATACTTATCAAAGTCTTCTATGTATAGTTTGATAAGATGAAATCATACTTTTTGTTCACTGCTTCTTACATTTAATATGATAGCATAAGGATTTGTTATTTAAAATTTTTCAAAAACATCATTTGAATGTCCAGGTAATGTCACACAACATCAATGCATATTTTATTTAACTATTTCCACACTGTTGGATATTGCTTGCAATCATTCTCTACTATTAAAAATTCTCATCAACACAGATTATAATTTTTAAAAACATCTACTAATTTTATAGGTCAAAAAATGGACTATCATTATGAATTAATTTTTAAATTATTACTGAAGGTGAACATCTTACATGCTTATTAGTCATCTTTATTTCACCTCTTATAAATTATTTATCAGGTTCTTTGCCCATCTACTTGTGGTGTCTAAATATATTTCTTACAAATTTATGTGAAGCTGGCACATGAAGAATATTAAGCTTTTGTTTCAAAGACTGCAGTATTTTTTATTGTTTGATGATTGTCCTTTGTTTTCATTTTGATCGTCCAAAACACTTTCGCCAATTGAAAACAAAATATCTCTTTTACAGTTGTAATGTGTAACTGAAGGCATTTTCATTCTCAAACTGAGATCCACCAACTACTAAGCATACGAAGATGTGACCACTGGGAATTACGGGAATTTCTTTCCTTAAAAAAGAGAAAATATATTCAAATTTGACAAAAGCTGCAAAAGGTACAAAGGTCAAAAGAGGAATCCTAAGTTATAATAAGATGCCATGTCGTACAAAATAAGAACAGCTTATGAAAGGAACAATTTGTATTGTAAGTTCTTATAGTGTTAATTTGTATACTATTTTAGTGTCATAAATATTCATAGCTAAACTAAAACTTAATTTATTATTATAAATTGAAAATCAAAAAGCTATATTACACTCCAACAATGTGAAATTGCATGAGAGTCCCACAAACAGCCCAAGTTTTCTTGCATCTCCTTCCTCTGTCCTTACTGGTCCCTTTGCCAGGAATCTCTACTGCTCCCTCCCTCTACCCACACCACGTGGAAAACTGCTGGGTCTCACTGTCACTCCCCTCCACCAAGCCAACCCCTCCTCCTCGACATCATCTTAATTATTGTGTCTGCTTCTCCACGTCTATTTTTACTGTCTCATATTAAGTTTTTATCACTGCCCCCCCCCATTATCAATAACCTGAGAACAAGAGATTCAGTCATCACTGGGCCCCAGTGCCTAGCAAAGATTTTGACACATAACAGGAGCCCTGTTAATGTTTACAAAATGAAATGATTTATCCACATAAGGTAACAATCTTCAGGGAGACTTATAAGAAACTCAGCCTTGTTTATGTATTATACCAATAAATAATCCTGCAAGTTCATCTACCAAGTCTGCCAGCGGCTCTGTCTCCTAGAGGCCACAGTTTCACCTTGGCACCGTCAGATGGTTTCTATTCAATGACAGTGACTCAAGCGGAAAAGAACACCTTTCCTCAGGTAGACAATTAATAATCTTTTTTTTTAACTTTTTATGTTGAAATAATTTCAAACTTACAAAGAGCTGGAAGACCAGAAGAACAGCTATATACCTTTCAACCAAATTCACCAATTGTTACCACATTGCTGCATTTGATCTCTTTCCACACACACACACACACACACACACACACACACTCACACACACACATACACACACCACAAAACATTTTTCCTGAGCCACTTGAGAGTTATGTGCAGAATCATGCCCTTTTATCCTTAAGTACTTCAGTCTTCATTTCCTAAAAACAAGGACATTCTCTTAGGTGGCCACAGCACATTTATCAAATCCAGGAAGATAACATTTACAAAACACTTTTACATAATATGCAGTCTACATTTCTTTTTCTCCAACTGTCTCAATAATGTCCTTTATGGATTTTTTTTCTCTGATCCAGATCAAAGACCACAAAGCACATATTGCTGGCATGACTTGTTAGTCTCCTTCATCGGAAATAGCTCTTCACACTTTTTTATTACATGAATATTTTTCAAAAGTACCAGAGGAGTTATTTTGGAGAATGTCTCCTTGAGCCTATCTGATGTCTCCACATGATTAGATTCAACTCATGCACTTTGAACAGGAATACTACATAAACAATGTTATGACTGCCTTAGTGTATCATGTCAAGAATCAAATCGCAGTTTATCTCATCAACGGTGGTGTTAATTTTATCATTCAATTAAGTGGTGTTAGTCAAGCTTCCCTACGGTACAGTTACCATTTCTCACCTTGAAATGAGTAAGTAACCTCTGGGGAGATATTCTGATAATATATAAATATCCCATGCCTCTTCAAACTTTTAACATCCACTGATTCCTCTGAATCCACTGTTTCCACAGTGGTTGCGAAACGGTGATTGTCTACTTCCATTGTTCCATCTACATTTATTAGTTTATGTAATGATTCTTTTCCTTAAATTTCTCCTCCTTGATTTGCATTTTTACTCCTTGTAAGTATGTCCATCTTCAAAGCTCTTTCAAAAGTTATTTTTAAATCTATTTTTAAACATTGTCACATTTTTCTTTAACTTTACATTTTCAGTGTTTCATGTTAAGAAGCCCAGAGCTGATATTTCATATTGCTCCAGTTAACCATTTCCCTACTTCATAAAACTTTGTTCAAAACTTCTAAGTCTGTTTCAAACTTCCGATTGTAATCTAAGACTAGCCCTGTCTCATTACAATGCTACCTAATCAGTCATGATTCTGACCTCAGAATCTTGTTAACACATCTCTGGTTTGTACAGACTGACTCGTATTTTTATTATATTTCATTGCATAGTGAAGAATAAGAAAGATTTAGTCTAATCTTATAATTTAGGTACAAGTAACCTTCAATTGTACTAGTTTAATTTTGTGTTCAGACAAGAATCAAAATGAAATCCTTGAAGAATGGATTGATCTAATAATTTTGGTGAAAAAAAAACAACTTTGTATGTTAACTTTCTAAAATTTAATGTTTTTTCCAATGTTTGTGTTCCCTATTAAGCAACCACTATATTAAACAATGATTTAGTCAATTTTGCTGTAGTATACAAATTCTTTATTTTTTGAGGTTATATCTTTAGTCAGTAGTTTAAGGGCTATGGGTCCCAAAACATGCTATTTTCCCAAGTCAGGTAGCCAAGACAAGAAGGGCCACTCTGTTTGAAAGGAACCACAAGGATGCACAGACACACTTAACACTTCTTATGTCTGTGGAGATTGTTTACCAATGAAATCATCAAGAAAGAGTCAACATCAATTGTGTTCCATAAAAAATCATTTGAAACTTGGAAACTATGGCATAGAGGATCATGGACTGTCAGAGCTGGATAGGATCTTGATGGTTGTATTCAGCCCAAAACTCTTACTTTGTAGATGAAGAAACTGAGGCAAGGGAACATGATGTGATTTGACCACAATCTATTCATGTCAAGTGGTAATTAAAAATGCAGAAAGGAGGCTGATTGATCTGAAGAGCCTAAGTCTGTTAGTGTTTCTACAGCACAATTCTGGGCTTGTCAAGCCCTGCCTAGTTTCTCAGCTTTTGCACCCCTCCTCTCTCAAAAGCTGTGGCTGTAACCTCAGTCGCTGCCTGGCTTCTAGAAGCAATCCTGATTTTAGAAAGGTGATATTCAAGGAAATTTAGTCAACTGCTCTAGAACTGACATCAAATTAACCATGCTCTTCTTTCCTTAACTCTGACTTTACATGTAGGGGTTTTGCTCTGACTCTTTGACCTAATTCCCATTTTGAACACATGACTGACCTGCCCTGTTGGCCACGCACCCGCCTAGACTTTCTAATATTAGCATAACTGAAGATTCCCCACCATCTTGCACTCTTTGCTAGTATACCTCTCTCACTAAAAATTGAAATTACTCTGTCTCACCTCCAACACCCATGATCCTTCTCATTTATTCATTTACTCAATAAACACTTAAGGAGTACCACTTCAATGTCTTGTGCTAAGCACAAGTGCAGATAAGTAATGATGAAGAGTGTACCTTAATTCATGGCCTTAAGGAACTTATGTTCTTGTGAGGGAGACAGACAATAGAAACAACTATGTATTACAAAGTGAGACAATTATCAGGAAGGAAACAGGAATAACGGAGTTTAGTCAGGGAAAGCCTCTTAGGGAAGGTCACATTAACCATGGAGATTTGAAGGATGAAAATGAACTCGCCATGTGAAGCTCTGGGAGGAGCATTTCAGGCATGAATACTCTAAAAAGGCTTGGGAGGTTGGAGGAAGTTAAACAGAGGCAACTGTGGTTGGAATATATTGAGGGAAGAGGAAAGACGTTTCAATGAGAAAGGAAAAGCAGATTATGCAAATCCTTGCAGGCCAAACGAATGAATTTGGATTATAATATAATTGTAATGAAAAGCCATTGAAGGCTTTTAAATGGGGGAAACACATGATTTTCATTTTTAAAAGATTACTCTAGTGAGTTGAAAACAGGTGTTAAAACAAAAACATGTTATACAAATGTTCACAGAAGCATTATTCATAAAGGCCAAAAAGTGAAAACCACCCAAATGTCTATCAACCAATGAACAGATGAACAAAATGTCAGCCATACAGTAAAATAATATTCAGCCATAAAAAGGAATGCGGTCCTGACACATGCTCCATCACGGATGAACCTCGAAAACATTACTTCTCATGAAAGAAGTCAGACACAAGAGACCACAAATGTGTTGTAACGTTAATATGAAACGTGCGGAATAGGCAAATTCATGAAGATAGAAAGTAGATCAGTGTTTCCAGGGGCTGGGGGCGAAGCACGGGAAGCGGCTGCTTAACAGATGAGGGTTTCTTTGTGAAAATGTCCTAGAATCAGAGTTGCAATGGTTGCAAAACATTGTGAATGTACTGAAAGCCACTCAATTGTACACCTTTTAAATGATTAAAATGAGTAATTTTACATTACATGAATTTTACCTCAATAAAGCAAAAGAGCACTCTTTGGAAGCAGACTGCTTTGTAGGGGAGGGGGGCTAGTGAGTGAAGGAGGTAGTCCACACCTGGACTGTGGTGACTGCAGAGGAGGAGGAAAGGGCAAAGATCCACTGTGTATTTTGGAGGTAACACTTACTGGATTTTCTGACATCAGGAACTGAGAGCGGAGGGAAGAAAGCAGGGAAGAAAGGAAGGAGAGAAGAGAGAGAGAAGGAAGAACGGAGGGAGGGAGGGACAGATGAAAGAAGGGATCTAATACCCAAAGTCTTCACATCTGGAGGAGGGATGTGTTTCAAGAAGTGAAGGGCTAGACTTTGGACACATTAACCTTGAGACACCCCCAATCCAGTACGGACTACCCTATGTTAATATTCCACTTTCTAGTATATTTCCTCAACTTTTTTTAAATGGAGGTATTGGGGATTGAACCCTGCTCTATCTGTTCCTCCTCCTAGCATCTAGAAGATTTGTTTTGAACAATCTCTGACTCTCCAAATCTACTCTCTCTTACTGCAGCTGAGTCCACAAGTGGCTGTGATCTTAGACATATTGACAGAGGGACCTGACTGGCTAAAAATAATATTCAAATCCCTAAGCCAGGAAAGTGTATTCCTGTGGAGAAGGCACACTGGGCCCCAGTAACTAACTGCATGACACTCTCCTTACCAAAAGCATCCAATTCACTTTCTTCTAATTTTGTATTTCCTTGACATCCTCCTGTCCTTCATTTTGTTTCCCAAGTATTCTTTCCCACAGGGAGTAAAATGTTCTGACAAGCTGACATGAATATCCAGCCTACTTGGCGGTTAATTCCCTCATAGAGCCTTGTAAATTGATGTTCTGGTTTATAATCAGACTCTTGTCAGTTTGGCTAGAGGCAATCAACTTGCCTGGGCCTGTTTAACCTCTGGGTGACCACGTCATAGCCCAATTACTGAACACGAGAGCTGTGTGTCAGACTCTGGTCAATGATGATCCCTAAGGAAGGACACACACACTGTGACACCACACCAAAACAGCCACACAGACCTAACAATACAATATATCACAGAGTAGTTGTGAATATTAAATGAGTTAGTATATATTAAAGTGCCTGGCACATATTAGATTCTCCATAAACATTAGTTTCTTTTTCAACTCGTTAAACCATATGCAACTCAATAGGGGAAAAACCCAAGTTTGAAAAGTTTTCTGATGAACTAAAATGATCCTAAAATTGTTCCCCTACTCCCTCCCAATCTATCTCTAACCCTCTTCCAAAGAGTTACCCTTTTTAGTGGTTTCTCATTTGTGCAACTACTTTTTGCCATTGGCTATCTTCATAACCATTCAGTAATGCTTAGAGAGATGATTAATGCAAACCAAAATTATGCCTAAAAATACCTTATATATTCTGAAGAATAAGTTACAAGAGCTGTGATCTTGGGCAAGTCACTCAACCTTTTTACATGTCTGTGTCTCTCTAGTCAGTAACTGTGCCCCACCAGCCTATCTTATAATGTTTCTTAGTGTCCCTTCATTCTCCAAAATCTATACACTGTATTATATATAATATATATAGTATATATAACCACTGAAACCTAAGTATGTGTTATTGACATATATGTTGAATGACTGGATGGATGTATTTTAAAACTATATTTTCCTCACAACTCTCATAAATAAGCCCAATTTTTACAATAAAGAAAATGGAAATCAGTCACTAACTTGCTATCCATAAAACTTTAAATTCTTGTTTAAAGAAACATGATTTAAAAAATTGATTGATGAGTATTAAAAACAGACTCACGCAGGCTTTCTACATGCCAAACTCAGCACCATTATAATGGGTGGGTGAGCCAGTGGGTAGATTGATGGACGAAGTGATAAACAAATTACCTTAATCATACAAAAATACACCCTGCTAATTTTAAAAGCACAGATTTCCAGGCCATTTTTTTTCACTTGGGCTTTCCCCTCACCTCTGAATGCTCAGAGAATCTTGCTCACAGTAACTAATTCAAGAAATCTATCCCTCTGGAGTTTCTGTCATGTTTAAGAAATGATGACACACTTCAATATTGATCATCAGCACAGCACATAGAAGAGTTTACCATTTGTGGCTCTGTGATTTTGTAGTGACATATTTACTTTCTAGATGTTATCTTTAGCTTTCTATCTCACCCATTCCATATTTATAGCTATAAAATAATTTTAAGTGATAACTTTTCCAACTCTTTCACCTTTGTTATTAAACAATTTCAAGAATGTGGGGGAATTTGAAAAATTTAATTTCAATCTATTACTGATGGCATATAGAAGCCAGTGCAATCATTTGAAAATTAATAAGCCAAGAATAGAAAAACTTGAGCTTACAAAAGTTTTACTGCCTTTTCTAATAAACCTCACATTTCCAGAAAACATATTATCAGAACAATATTTCTCATTTCTGTTTTACTTCTTTTTATCCATAATCACTATATCCTAGGTGAAAATATTTGTATTTTCTAGACTTTAGTTTCCCTCAATTCAATTTAATTCAGTTTAATAAATATTATTGACTACCTGCTGGGAGTCAGCCACTATTCCACGTTTTTAGGAGTCAAAGATTAATAAGACATATTTTCTAACTCTTATGAAGTTCATAGTTTAATTAGCATATTGTTTTTTGTTTTACAAAACCTCTGGCCTCACTTTCATTTCAATCAGAATTGCCCTACTTTTACCAGTTGTATATTTTGTGGTTTGATAAAAGGTATTATGGCTTTAAGATGTCTGACAACTCACTGGTCTGGGAAGTAACAGACATTTAAATACAGTGTTATATGGGTAATAATAATTGTATTTTCTCAGCCTGGGTTCTCCAGAATACAGAGCCTAAGACAAAGGAGTATGAGTCAAAGAACAAGACTTAGGGAAGAGGGATCAAAGCAGGGAAGGAAGGAGAGTAAAAAAAAGAAAAAAAAAAAGATTTGTTATTGAACTGACTGGTCACCCATACAGATGGTTGGATCCTCAGCCTTATAGGACACCCTAATAACTTCCCAGGGAAAGGAAGTGGGGAGCATTTACCCATTACTCTGCTCTTCATGGGTTGAGGGTTTCCCCCCAGGGCTTTAACTCCCCATCATTTCTTGTGTGACACATGCTGAGTGCTGAGCAAAATCCCAGGGATATTCCATGCTACTTCACCATCAAGTAAAGAATCTATAGAGGGTGGAGTGGGGAAGTGAGAGGTAAACTGAGGCAGGGCACTGTCAAGTTGTGTCTACATGAAGATGGACAGCATCTTCAAAGAAATGATTGGTGCAATTGTGGCTGGAATAAGAGGTGAGGCCAAGTGAATTTAAAGTGGTGCAAGAAGCACCTGCTGCAAGTATATATAAGGGACAGACGCAGAACAAAGTAGAGAATAATTAATTCTGCCTGGAAGGAGAGGAGTCAGAAAAAGATTTACATATAATGCTCCAGAAAAAAAAAAATTAAATAGCAAAAGAGGATGGGTATTCCAGACAGTAGGAACAGTTTTTCAATAAGACACAGAGGTTTGGACCAGCCAGATATGTTTGAAGAACTGTAAGAAAATCAGTATTCCTGGAATTGAAGCAGTATTAGATTAAGTTAGGGATGTGGCCAACACCCAAAATATAATGAATTTGATAAGCCATGTTAGGAGTTTAAATTCAGTATCAGAAAAAATGCAAAGTCATTGAGTGATTTTTAAATGAAAAGGTGAATTTGGGAAAGGGTGTATATGGAATACTACTAATTAACATTATTATATTTGTGAAATGAGAAGTGGAATGTGTGAAAAGTAGGAACATAAAAAGGTAGAATATCACTTTAAAATAGGCTATACTATGTTAAGGATAGATATCTTTAAGCCCTAGAGCAACCACTGAAAAATAATCATAATAAAAGATATAGCTTAGAAGCCAATAGAGGAAATAAAATGAAACACACACAAACACAAAAATATTCAGTCAACCCAAAAGAAGTCAACAAATGAGTAACAGAGGAAAAAACAGAAAGGACAAAATAGATTAAAAAAGTAAACAGTACACTTAAATTCAAATATTTCAATGATTACACTAAATGTAAATTGACTAATACCCCCAATTAAAAAAATAGATCAATGAAACATGGTTGAACCTCACGGATATTATACCAACTGAAAGAAACTGGAAACCAACTGTACATATTGAATAATTTAATTATTATGAAAGTTTAAATAAGACAAACCACTTTACATTGAAATCAGATTAGTAGTTGCCTGGGATAGAGGGTTGCAAAAGACTGACAGTCTGAAACTGTCAAGGTACATGAGTAAATTTTTGAGGGAGATTAAAAAGTTCTGTATCTTAGTTGGCTTGGTGGTTATACAGGTCTAAACATTTTTCAAAGTCGTTGATCTGTACACTTAGAATGTGTGAGGTTTATTGTTTATGAATTGTGTCTAAACAAATTAGATTTTCAAAAAGCAGCAAACATGTCTTAAGTTTCTGACTTGAATGAACCAGTAAGTGGTGATGATGGAGACAGTAAAGGAAGAAGAGAAAAGATTTGGCTTCACCTAAGAGGGCCGTTTACTTGGAATACCAGTTTGAAGCTACAAGACTATGCTAGGGGCTGGGAGAGCAAGGATGAATAAGACTCAGTTCCTCTATTTTGATGGGTAAGCACATAGTCTAATGGAGGACGTATGAAAACAACTTAGATTAACATACTATGAGAAATGCTCCTTTAGGCTTAGAACAAAATATTCTAGGAGAGAGATACCTAATGTGTTAATTTAAAATAATTGAAAATACTCAAAATTCCTCATCAATAGGTGAAAACAAATGTTTGTATATGTATACCATAAAAAATACTATTTCAACAATAAAAAGAAATGTGGTCAAACATGCAAAAACATGGATGAATCTCTAAATCATTATGTTGAGTGAAAGAAGCTAGACTCATTCCGCCTCAAAAAAAAGAAGACACACTGTCTGGTCCCATTCATATGAAGCTCTAAAAACTGAAAATAGGTGGTGATCTGTGGGGAGAGGAGGGTGGGAAGTGATGGACCGGAGGGAGGACAAAGGGACATGAAGAAGTCATTGCGGGCGACGGATATTTTCATTACCGTGATGGTCTGAATCTTTTTCTGAGCCCTCTTTCTCCAGGCAGAATTAATTACGCTCTATTCTCTTCTACTTCTGTGTCTTATATCGGTTCCACAGGTACTACATATGTCAAAACTTACCAGACTGATCATTTTAAATACATACAGTTCACTGAAGCCAATAAAACTCAACAAAACTGTCCTTTAATATGCCAAAAAGAATCTTGGGGAATGAGAGAGAGAGATCATGTTATAGTTGCACTGAGTAGCATATGATCCATGTTACGACGTAAATTTTTAACACTAAATATAATGAAGAAAATGTTCAAGTTGGAATATGATGTTAGCCAACCCTCATTTAGTGTTTCCTCTGAGCCAGGCACTTGGCTGTTCCTCTCACATCATCCCACTTCATCCCCACATCAACCCTATGAAGTAGGTGGCTTTAATAACACCAAGTTATAAATGAGGAAACTGAGGACACAGAGTTAGAAATGTGTTCAACTGTAACAGAATAACCAGCCCCAGTGGCTTAAGCGAGAAATGGTTGTTGTTAAAAACAAACAACAAAAAAACAAGAAGGCTGGAGGTAGGCAACTCAGGTGTGTTGTAGCTGCTACGAGGACAAGGGCAGGAAGGCCCTTTCTCCTTCCGCAACACCGTGCATTGTGTGCTTAGTGCCTCTAAGTTACATGGTAGCTCCTGCACTTTCCAGCATCACAGGACTCCAGGCAGAAAGCAGAGAGACAGAGAAGCGGGAAAAGACAGAAGGGTCCTGCTAGCTGAACACCCTCATATCCGCAGGGGCCCCACCCGGCAGGCTTTTGCTTATTTATCATTGACCAGAATTGCATCACGTGGCCACTGGGAGACTGCTAGAGAGCAGAGGAGATAGATGGAGGCCAAAGGAACAAACCAGTGATTTTTGCCTCAGCTACTAACAGGTGGAGGCAGGCTTTGACCTAGATTTATTTACCAAGCTTGTTGCTAACTATGATCTTATATAAATAGAGTTTTCCATAAATTCTTCCAAAAGCCATGTTAGTATGCCAAGCAAGGGGGGAAAGTGTCATCCTGAGGAACATGGAGTTGATAGAATATGAATGCTACAGGGAGCACGTAGGTGTTTGTTAAGTGACACATTTATTTCTTTGATAAGAGCAAGTGTAATTAAGGAAAAAGCTTTTCTGTTTTTCCTTAAAGTGGAAGGAGTACAGGGACGCGAGGAGTGGGAAACGGTGACCTATCGTTTAACTCCACATACTTTCTATCTAATCAATAGCTTTACCTCTCATGTTACCCCGTGATGTAGCACCAGTTCCTGAATCTCATATCTAGAAAGTTCTCTGGTGTTCTGTCAGGGCAATTTTCACATTCTACAAGTTTCATCTGAGTGTGAAGAAGAGACTGAAGAGACAGAGGCAGAATATCATCTCTAGGAAAATAAATTTTTAAGACAAGGAAAGAAAAAGAAGGCTTAAATGTTTCTACAATGACTGAAATCCAAACCACACTCCAGTCATAATTTCCAGCTCTGTGATCAAGCCCATACACATTATGTAAATCGTGTGTGCCAGTGTCCTGGTCAGTTAGACTGGATCTCATCCACTTGCTCAAGAATTCAGTAGAAGTGAAAAGCATTTTTTCAAGTATTAAAAATGATATGAGTGTTAATTGTTATTAATGAATCTATTAATATATAAATTTTGGTCAGTGAGCCAAACATTAAGAATCTACTTTTTCAGTCCAAATTATTAAAGCTTCATTATATATTAGCCCACTCCAAAAACGTAAATTCAGCAGCCATTTATTGAGAATCTATGAGCCATGCATTGTGCTAGGTTCAGAAGCAAAATAAAGCATAGTCCCTGCCCTCCAAAAAAAGCCAGTCTAATGATGACAATTTGAAAAAGGCTATGGTACAGATGTATATACAATTGGCACAATAAATATCCTTCCAGTCTAATTTCTGTTTCCTTCACATTTTTCATCTTTATTACTTCTTTAGAAGTAACAGCAAGATAGTTGAGTAAAATGTTCAAGCAATAGCAAGACCACTGTAGAGTTTACACCTGAGAGGTTTTAGAAACATACTATCTAAAATTTTTATCACTTGATAAAATGTAACACAAATTTTGATGTAGGCCCTGAGACCTTAATACTGAGTCACTGTCATAAAACCAACACTGTCTGATCTGAGAAAAACACATTCATGTGGAATCAAATTCCTGCAAAGGGAAGGAAAGTTCAGTGATCTCAGCCACACATTCCATGCCACCCCCTACCCAAACCAACAAAACACAAAATAGATTATTATGAAACAAAATTCACATAATCTCAATGACAGAGACTCAAGATTCCCAAAGGTATCAGGGAGTCAGTGTATAAACACTAAGGGCTAATCAACCATCTGCCACATTTCAGGCACCGTGGTAGATGTGCAAACATTGATTTGCTCACAAGAAGCCTATTAGCTATTGATAAGAAAAGTCTGACAAGCAAAAACCCATGAAAAAATAAGTGTTCTTAAAGTGTCAAACTGAACTGTTCAGAGTATTAGAAATTGTAGTAAATAAAGAGTTCTTAATCAGTAGTAATTGGCTCAAACAAGTGTAATAGGAAATCATGATGAACGGTTGGGAAAAAGAAAGCAGAACTGAGATAGGGTGTTAAGTGATGGGCAGAATATGAATATACTGAAACAGCAGGGGGATGTTGAGGAAATATTCTAGGGAGTGAGGAATTGGAGGAGTTGGTGGGAATTGGACTGGGATCTTATGAAAATTAAATGAACTAATTTATGTAAAGTGCATGACACCTAAATGATTGAGTGGCACATCCAGGACCAGTGTTAAACCTCACCTCCACACAATCTCAGAGAAGTTCTCATTAAAAACAAACAAACAAACAAAAGAACATTTACAGGGACATGAAAGTCAGGAAATTTCAGTTTGCTGACGTGGCATCCCAGACAGGAGAGACTCCATCTTAAATCTGGAAAGTTATTCCAACAATATTCATATAAATGAAACTACTTTCAGGTCGAACTGATCTCCTTTGCAGTAACTCTCTATGTCCTCAATAAAACCTCACTTATTCCAGAAAAAAAAAAAAACGAAGAAACAAACAGCAACAACAACAAAGACAAAACAAAGCCTCTTTAAGTGAAGGGGAAGGAAATTTTCCTAGCCCTCCTAAAAATGCCTCATTGCATTCCCATCCTTACTTCTGAGTGGCTTGATCAAGCCCCTTAAAATCACAGTAGTTCTATGAACATTTAGCCCTTTACCATAAAACCTCCTCTCAAATATAATTAAATTATTCATATGATTTATGATGTAACTTCAGAGAAGTTACCAATCCCCAGACTCACTTACTCATCCTTAGCACTTTGTATGGTGCCCGGCACAAAGCAGATGCCTATCGACTACACATTCAGATGTTTATTACTTGACATCAAAAGAACAAGTGAAAAAAGAAAAACTAGATAAACTGGATTTCATAAAAACTTTAAAACTTTTTGTGCTGCAAATGATACAACCAAGAAAGTAAAGAGACAACCCACAGAATGGGAGAAAATATTTGCAAATTATACATCTGATAAAGGACCTGTATCTAGAATATATAAAAAATTCGATAACTTTATGATGAAAAGACAAATAGCCCAATTTAAAAATGGACAAAGATGTAAAGAGAGATTTCTCCAAAGAAAATAGGCATATGGCCAATGAGCACATTGAAAGTGGTTCAACATCATTAATCACCAGGGAAATGCAAATCAAAACCACAATGAGATACCACCTCACATCCACTGGGACTGCTATAACAAAAAAGACAGTGTTGGTGAGAATATGGAAAAATTGGAACCCTCACAATTTGCCTACAGGAATACAAAATGGTACAGCCGTTTTGGAAAACAGTTTGACAGTTTCTCAAGAAGGTGAATCCTGAGTTACTCTCTTGACTCAGCAATTCTACTCCTAGGTATATTCCCAAGAAAACTGAAAATACATGTCCACAGAAAAACTTGTACACATGTGTTTATAGAAACATTATTCATAATAGCCAAAAAGTGGAAACCACACAAATGTGCATCAATTATTGAATGGATAAATAAAAGGTGGCATATTTCCAGACAACGGAATTTTATTTAGCCATAACAAATATTTATAAAACGTCCAGAATAGGCAAATCCATAGAGATAGAAAGTAAATAAGCAGTTGCCTAGGATTTGAGGATTTTGGAAGAATGAGGAGTGACTGCTAATGGGATTGGAGTTTCTTTAATGGGGGACAAAATATCCTAATGTTGGTTTTTGATGATGGTTGCACCGTCTTGCGAATATACTGAAAAAAAAAATTGAATTGGATACTTCCAATGGGTAATGATATGATATGTGAATTAAATCTTGAAAAAGACTGTTTTACAAAAGCTTTTACATTTTTGGCATGTTTTTATTTGTCCAACAAAGTTTTGCCTATGGTAGATTTGGTCCTCTACCTTCCTGTGCCCCAAGACTGAGCAAATGCACCCAGGGATGGAAGTAGCCTCAGTTTCTGCTCAGTTTCTCAAAACAGCCTAGTCCCTCAAAAAGTATTTGTGCTCACTATAAATCACCTACTACATTGACAAATCTTACTCACGTTCCTAATTGAGTTACATTTCAGATGTATGCTTTCAGTAACCAAAACCTAAACCAAGTTGATAATAAATTAAGTACTCAATCCTATTTAGCAATGCCTACTGTAAAAATTCTAATAGGGTTAAAAATCAGCTCTGATTAAAACCATTTTGCTCCAAGACTCCCATACACCTACCCATGGGCTAATCAACACTCTGCTAGCTCTTTGGTTGTGGCTTCTGGCCGCATACAAGATGTCAGTGGCTATTTCCATGGACCACTTCTATCTG
This sequence comes from Vicugna pacos, assembly GCF_048564905.1. Taxonomy (NCBI): domain Eukaryota; kingdom Metazoa; phylum Chordata; class Mammalia; order Artiodactyla; family Camelidae; genus Vicugna; species Vicugna pacos. Next base: position 12,419,886 of record NC_132999.1, on the reverse strand, counting down.
AAATCTTTTCTGTGCATGATCCAAATTTACTAGAATCATAATCTGCTCTTTGTAAAATGTGAAAAAGTGGAGAAATCAATTATGTGTAATTAGACATGGAGTCTCACTATACTCTCAGAGTTTATTATTAGTAAATTTCTTGACAATAGGAAGGACAAGAATAGAAATATTTTATTACAATGAAGCTATGCTAGGGTAATTTATTCAAACTAAAAAAATTACTCTTACCCTGCTTAATATTTTTCTCTGTAGTATTTAATGCAAATTGGTATTCTTTACATGCGTTTGTTGTTTCTTTTTATTATCTTTCGTCTCCCAGGGAATGTAAATACTTTGAGGATAGTGACCTTGGTATTTTTCACTATCTATCTCCAGCACCTATAACATCCAATGCTGTAGGGCTCAATATTCCAATGTTATAAATGATCAGTAAATATTTAATGAATTTATCATTTATGAAGCATTGGAAGAGTCTTATGATCTTGGCTGAATAAAATTAAAAACAAAATCAAATGCTTTAAAATTTATTTTATATCACAAAATCCCTCCAGTTTCTTGATGATCCTGTCTCTACTGTATACAGAATAAGATTTGACATTCTCAACAAATTGGTGAACAAAAATGTTTGAGGTTGTCACTTACTGTCATACTATGGTTATTTAAAATGTTTCGCTTATTATTGCTGTAATTTACCATGAAGTGATGGCTATAATCTGATTTGCATTGGAATACAGGAAATGAGAAAATTTTATTTGGATATACAGGTTACTTCCACATTAATGTAATACTTTTCATTATAACAAACACAATTTTAGGATTTTTCAGTAAAATTTTGATAAACATCCTCATTGTAGATGGGAAATATTAGAGTCTAATATAACTATTTTTATTATTCATATTTCCTTTCTCCTTTGCCTTACCCCTATCACCACTCGTCTATAGAAAATTTCAATTCCTAAACATTTTTCACTTTTTAGAAATAATTCCAAAAATTATATCATGACTTTTGCATATTTTATTTATTTTTATGAGACAGAATTTAAAAGTAATTGCTAAGATAATAATGTATCTGTTGTCTTTCTATTTCTTATGAAAATTTCCCTTAATCTTTACCTTCAGCCAACTCAGGATCTGTATTCTGCCACAGTTTCTTTATCAGATCAATGACATCACTATTCTTAGCCATGATTTTTTTTTTTTTACTATTATGCTTTGTTCTAGCCATCATAACATCATAGTAAGCTTCACTATGTGAAACAACTCAGGAAATAGTTCACAGGAGAATACTGTGAAGTTTTTCAAGATATATTTGTATATTATATTTCAAAACTTTTGTCTGTTTTGAGAGTATCTAGAGTTCCTTTCAATTACTGAAATTTTTATTTATTTTTCTCTCTTTGATAGATAATAATTAGATTCTGGGGAATTTTAAACGTAGATTACACATATCTTAATATCATTAAGATAGTACAGTTCAGTTTAATACAGTATAATTTTAAACAAGAATATTATATAAAAGTAAGTAAACTGTATTATTCACAATAGCCAAGATGCAGAAGTAACTTAAGTGCCCACTGATGGAAGAGTAAAGAGATGGCATACATACCTACAGTCACACACACCCGTATACACACAATGGAACATTACACAGCCATAAAAAAGAATGAAATCTTGCCATTTGTGACAACATGGATGGACCTAGAAGTGTTATGCTAAGCAAAATTAGTCAGAGAAAGACAAATACCATATGATTTCACTCATGTGGAATCTAAAACAAAAACAAAAAATGAACAAATATAAAAAAAACAGAAACAGAGTCATAGATGCAGAGAACAAACAGGTAACTGCGAGAGGGGCAGGAATACAGGTATGAGTAAAATAGATGAGGGAGATTAAGAGGCACAAACTTCAAGATACAAAATAAATGAGTTATGGGGATGAAATGTACAGCATGGGAAAATAGTCAATAATAATGTAACACTGCTATCTGTTATGTATGAAAGTTAAGAGAGTAAATCCTAAGAGTTCTCATCACAGGGAAAAATTTATTTTTCTTTTCCTTTTATTTTGTATCTATATGAGATGACGAATGTTCACTAAACTTACTATGGTCATCACTTCATGATGTATGTAAGTCAAATCATTATGCTGTACACCTTAAATTTATATAGCACTGCATATCAATTTTATCTCAATAAAACTGGAAGAAAAAAGTGTGCAAAGAAAAGAATCCTTGCTTTGGTAGGAAAATAAAGGATTCTGGATGTAAGTAGAGTCTCACAGTAAAATCTCAGGGATAGTTTTACATCTCCCACAAAAACAGAGTTAAGCAATTGCTGAGGTTAACAGTTTAGGACCAACTGTCTTATCAACTCACTAACACTGAACAAAAGGATAAGATGATAAGTGTAAATCAGTCTTTTTAAAATACTCATTTGTAACTTTAATGGCACACCAGAACAAGAAGGGGCCTTATTCAGAAACCCTTCTGTAAAAGAAGTGGTTTATCTGTTGTATCTACTCTGAAATCCAAAATCTTGAAATTTTATACCTTATCACCCCCCAGTTCAGATACTATCTTTAATACTATTTGAAAAAAAATATTTTTCTATAATATTTTAAATAATGGCCAAAAAGGATTAGTTAAGAATAACAGAACCAATACCATAAGATAAACTACATATATCTGTATATATTTATATTTATATATATATGTGTGTGTGTGTGTGTGTATAATTTAGAATATGCTTTTATTCTGAAGGAATTTTAAAGTCTCCTCTGTAAGACAAGCCAGCACCACAGTCTTGGTATCAAATGTAAGGGAAATGGTTATATTTATGTGAACTCATCATCCTAAACCACAGAATAACTGAAAATAGCACAACTGCTCCATTACATTATATATGGTGGCATTTGACTGTTTCAGTTTTCATAAAGGTGTCTGAAGATCACACAAACAGTTTACGATGTTCAACTCTGCTTCAAACCAAATCATAAGAACTGTCTTCAAAAAGTTTGACTAGAAAACATTCAGATTAGTAATGGAGAACATAAGGCAAGAATCTGAATTATGCTGCTAGAACTTTAAATCTGTACCCTGTAGCATATAGAAAAAAAGACTGGTTTATTTCCCGTGACTCTACATATTTAAATGGTGTGAAATTATATTAAAAGAGTCTTGCCATCAAAGTCATGAAAACATAATTTCGCCTCATATATCAGAATATTGTCCAAATACACTCTGGTTTTTTGTTACAAATTGTAAGATGCCAATGAATGATCTTGACCCAGTAATGACATGAAAAGCGCCGTAACCTGACAATAAACCCAAAGAAGCAGTACTGATGGCTTCCACAGGAAAAGTAGAGCTGTTTCTCCCTTTGGGAGAATTAGTTTCAAATTGAGCATTCTGATTTTATGCTGAAGTGATCCATGAGGAGAGGGGAAGAGCAAATTTGATTTTCAAGCATCAGTTAAAGGCATCAATTAGCACCATCGAAAGCTTATCAGTTTAGCTACAAGGATTTTGTGAATGGACCACCTTCCTCTTATCATGCCCCCAGCAGGAATGTCAGTATCTGCAAGTGACCTGGAGAATGAAAGGATAAATGATCAAAAAGTATTTATAAATTGTTACCCATTCACAAACGTTTACCTGAAGTTTCCACCTCAGGTTAAACCTTAATGAGGTTGCCACCATCAGCGTCACTGAGTCGGCCCATTTTCAGAGCCCACGACTGGTGAGGGAGTCTTTCCATCTATTTCCATCTGAATAATCTCACATTAAATTATGCTGGAAAAAAAGCATTCACATTATTGAAAAGATGCAAAACATTGATTAGTTCATCCTCAAAATGTTTAACAAGATCTCAGCAGGAGATTAAGGGAAGTCTAGAGAGAACAATCAAGCTCTTTGCTAAATAGGAAAATTCACCTAGCCTTACAAAATTGTCATTAATGTACAAAGTTACAGCAGCAGTAATTATGGCCAATGCCATACCCTCATGTACAGGAACAAAACTCAGAATTAAAATGTGTAACAGAATGTTCTAGGAGAGTAGGATCATTCAGTAAAGGGATTCAACTTTATGTTGATGTTTGTTGTAACCCAGTCCAGCACTTTTCATATTAGCACTTGGCAGAACTACCCTTCCAGATGGTCACATCCGTTTCCACTTCCCTACACATACTTCCTTCTCCTTCACTCCAGGCAGTCGAGTGGAAAGGTAGATAGTCTTCGGTGTCAGACCCAGGTTCAAGTCCTAGCTCTGCACTTACTAATTTTGCAAATCACTTTACTTCTTTGACTCTCAATTTCCTTCTCTGAAAAATGAGGGTAATCATTCCTACTTCCAGGAAAAATTATGAGAATTAAGGAATACAGTTTATCCAAAGTGCCTGACACTGGAGAGCTACCATGTACATGTGAGACGCTCCCCCTACCTGACATGGATAGAGCTTTATAAGTAGTAAGTAGTATTTGAGACGCAAACTTCTGAAGTTTCCTGCAATTCAATTTGGCTTCCAAAACTTCATATTGAAAGTGCTATTTTTCACACGAATGCATTATTCAAATGTAAAAAAGAGAAAGAAAAACATTGCTGTCTTTAAATAGCATACATTCCACTGCCAGCTACCTGTTGGTGACAATGAACCAGAAACATTATGCAGTAATGAGGTACTTCTGAAATCAGTGTTTGAGGCCTGTGAGATCTGGGAGAAAACAGAATGCCACAGCACCACAAGTTACTGAGACTTAGTGCCTGATAATTAAAGCACTAGCTCATATAAAGTTAAAAGGGGCAGAAACTTACCCCAGCACTGTTATATTATGATCCAAGTACACATAAGTCACTTCAGTCTACTTGTAACAACAAAAGTTCTTCTATGAAATGCAGAAATCATTTTGATAGAATCAAATTAGTGACAAAAAATGCCTTTATTTTTCAAAGGTCTGAAACTGAGTCTATTAAAAAGGTCAATTCCAGCTACAGTTAAAGCAGAATATGTGTTGTCTTTCTTACTGTAATTTTATACAGTCATGCAGAATAGTCCTATCCCAAAGTTCCAATACTGGCATGAAAATAAATCATCTGGCTGAAAAGTAAATATTTGTATCATCTTTGACAAACTTTTATTAAAACCTTTGTGAAAATATAACTGGTTTTTTAAATAACTGAAACAAGTATATACGTACAAATGAGGTATAAACTGTTATGAAGTTAGTTTGATACAATGCAGAATACAGCAGAAATTATTTAATCCAAAAAGCTGGACAGTGCATTTCTTTGACTACAGTCAATAACAGATTTTAGCAAAGACTTTAAGAAATGGTCCTTACATCTTCGGAAAGTAACAAATATCAAACAGCTTTCACTGGTCAAGTACTGGATGGGAATGCTGAGTGGATGCAAAGGTGGATACTCAGTTTCCATGGTCTCTTTTAGACACCTAAGCTTAACGATTATATGATCTTGGAAGTAGATAAATTTAGACAGAGTCATACAACTTCTACAGGTATTCAGGTATCCCTGGTTTCTTCAGGATGCTGCACTTTTTTCCAAAGCAAAATGTGGAAAGAAAAATGTGCTACCTTCTTAAGCACAGCTCTACCTCATATGTAGTAACCCCAGAAGTTCCCCAGCGGATGTACGTCCTGTCCCGGCATTAGAATCTTCCTTGTAATTTGCTAAGCAGAAATATCTGACAGTAACCAAGCAGCAATATTCTAATTATGTTACAGTAGATAAGCAATGATATATTTGTTAAAAAGAATAGGTGAGATTTGAAGAAAGATTTTCTTAGGGTACCTGGGGGTTTCTGAAGAATTGTGTATTCCAAAAATCCTAAGAAGAATGCAGAATTCCTATAGAGTAGCCAGCTTTCATGTTGTTGGATGGCAAAAAAAAAAAAAACCAGGGGAGGGGCAGGGGGAGGAACCTTCAGAGTAAATGACAAACGAGTAAAAAGGCAGAAAACTGAAATAGTGTGGTATCACTTATACCAGTTGCTAACAGAAAAGACAGTGGGAGGTGACCTTGAAGGGACGTGTGAAATAAAACAAATGCTTAAGATTTAAGGTCTGAAAGAGCAACTAATATGCTAAAATAATTCTAAATGCTGTTCAGTTAGGTTGGGGAAGGGGAGCAAAGACCAGTTATGAGATAACTTAAGCTTTCCCACTTCTCTGAGATTGTTGTTTTCTGAATTAATTTTATTCCATACAGATATCCGAGGGAGAAGAAAAACAGAACATAGGCTACTCATTATTGGTAGAGCAATTTCTCTGAAATAGTAGCTCATAACTTATTAATGTGTAGCTACAGCTACCTCATAGTTGCAGTAATGAGCACAGTCTTTTCAGCATATAGTTATAGTCTATGTACCTGGACGCAGGGTGTCCTTCCCCACTAATAATGCTAATTTATGGATTGGTGCCTAAGAAATTGACATTGTGGGAAAGCAGTAAATTCTGTTTTGTACTTTTTCTCCATACAGGAAGCCTTCACATGGAAATCGGCAAAATAACTGTTGTGACTACAGCAGAAAATCAGTTTAAATAGAAACTCTAATGTACAGTTTGAAAGCTCCAAGAGTCTTTCACTAAAGCTCAAGACTTTATTATCAATGAAGACTGTATTACTTCTATTTTTTTAATTATTCCCATTGAAACCTCTTTAGGGAACTGGTACCCCAAAAAACTTTTTTTTTTCCAAAATAAACTTAAAGCTTAACCTTCAATATACAGTTCCTCACCAACTCTTCTGAAGGACACAAATGATCAGAAGTAGTGACAGGATAAACAGGAGATGAAGCGGAGTTTTTGCCAAATAGCCATCTAGCTCTCCTTCTTAATTCTAGTAGGTCCAAATACAGGGCTCTCTCTTGTTTACTCTCTCTAGTATATTTCCTACTTTGAGAGATTCCCAAGAGCTTGATCTGTTTCTGAGAATTTTTCCTTGCTTTTCCATTCTCCATACTCCTCTCTGCTTTTTCCTCCTTTGGCAATTCAGTTTTTTCCTCCAGATTTCTCAAGTTAGCGCTTAGATTCCTAATGCCACAGCCTCTCACAATGACCCAGACCGAAAAAAATCACCTCTCACCTGTAATAGCTTCTCGCTCATCTCCATTCAATTGATCCCTCACAAAAATGAACCATTCTCAGTCACCGCATTCTCCCTTAAAGATGTTTTTAATTTCTCTTCTCAGAGGAATCTGATGGGTCCCCTGTGTTTCCCACATCAGATCCAAACTCCTGATTATATAAATCATTTGTCAGCAATCTCCGTCAATATTCACATGAACATCTTCCTGCCATTTGAATTGAAGAATTTTTCTCTCACATACACATATACATACATTTATACACAACATACACCTGTGTTTTTATAAGTGCTTGTGCTTGTTTACAGCATTCTGTCCTCTCTCAGGAACAGAAGGCTTCTCCTGAGCCAACCATTCCTCTTCTTACGCCCCTTGAAGAGGGTTTGAGTTCATCCCGTTTTCTCCCCTATGAATGTCTAGCCTCATCATTCTGTTTTCAAATTGATTTCCCCTTTACCCAGCTGAAATCTCACACCCCTTCTGAAGTCATCCCTGATCACCCACCTGCAAATAGATCTTCTCATGCCTGCTAGGCTTCATGACGCATACGTCTCAAACTCTCTTAACAATACTTCAAACATTCTACTGTGTGGACTGTCTGCTCCGTAGCACACAAGCTCCTTGCAGGTTAGAATTCAAGTCTGATTCATGATTCTATCATCCACAAATAATGCATATATAATATTGATTAATCAGATTCAGGTTCAATATAATAAAAGAAGTAATCAAAATTATCTGCTCCTTCTGAGATTTCATTAAAAATATAATAAAGGAAAAAAAGACTAACTCACATCTCCGTTTTGTTTCCTCAGAAGCACTCTTGAGAATGATCTGAATACAAGCAAGGAATGTGAGCAGGAATCCCAGGAAACTTTTGTAGCAGAGAGAGAACGTGAGTCACGAGTCACGCAACAAGGGAGAGCCAATAAAAGGGTTCATCATCAAACAAGATACTATTAGCACCTGGGTTTCAATCCCGCTCAGTAGCCCTGGAGCCCGTGGAGAACATGCACCTTGGAGAGATCCCAACCGGGGAGCAAGGAAGCTTGTGTGTTTACTCACCTGTTAGCCATTGGTTGAGGGCTGGTGGGAGGGGGCAGGCAGGCAGAGCAAGCTCCTAAAGCCAAACAGAACCCTCACGCTAAGAGCTGCAGGTGTTGGCAATTGAAAGATGTGATGGGTACTGGGAAATTGGAAGTGATGAGAGGACTACTACCCACAATAACAAAAAGAATGAATGGGAAAGAAATCATAAGTAGACGTGAATTTTCAACAGATTCTTGGAAGACAGAAAGGAGACAAAAGACTACTGACTGAGAAATCAACAGGAGAAAGAAACAGCCCAGAAAACAAAGGAATAAAGGCTGAAGCTCAGGAAGGGTGGCAGGTGGGGGATGCAGGGGAGCTCAAGCTGCTTTTAAAAATCCTAGTCCCAGATAGCTTAAGACTCAGAAGTTGAGAGTGAAACACAGGGCTGAAAACGGATTAACTGCAGGTCTGTTTTGTAAGAGTTGACAAACTACAGCCCACCACCTGCTTTTATATAATCAGTTAGCTAAGAATGTTTTTTACATTTTATTTATTTATTATTTTATTTATTTTATTGCATGTGGCCAAGAGATCCTACATATTACTACCATGCCTTTACAGAAAACATTTACTGATTCCTGGCTTATAGAAGAGTCAACAGTCATACAAGCCCCTCCCCACAACCCTGGAAGTAAGACAGCCAGCTAACCCAGCACACAAAACCTGAGCTGTCCTCTCTGATCACACTAAGAAAAAGCAAGGCAGCGAGTTTAAGTGTTAGTGTGCTGATTAAAGCCTTCCTTTGCCTGGCCATTAGGGATCCCCAAGCTTAATGGCTGGTGCCCCAGCCACAAACCAAAAAAGCAGAGATTGCCAGTCAGGAAAACACCTCAGATACGCAGAGCCCCGAGTCAGTTTCATTCTTCCATATAAACAGGCCACCAAAGTCACCAGACATTTGAGTAAAGCCTGTAATATTAAAGAAGAAAGATACAGATGAAGTAGCAGGGGAAAACGACCGCATAAGAAGAAATGATATTCAGGGGATTTAAGAGAACTTTTTAAAACCTCAAAATATTTTTCTCAGAGATTCCTGAAAACGTAAATAAGAGGAAGATACAATTTTAAGAAAAAAGGAAACAAGAAAATGCTCTTAGATAGAAAATATAATTCAAGAGAAATATTAGAAGATAAAACCAGGGAAATCTCCCAGGACATAGAATAGGACAAAGAAACAAAATACGGAATAAAGAAACAGGAGGAATAAGTCCATAATACTCAATATCCACTAATGAATTTTGGAGAAAAAGGGGAGAGGGTACATAGAGGGGACAAGATTATCAAAGAAATAATATAAGAAAATATCTTAGAGCTAAAAAGATATACATATATAAATTGTTTGATTGAAACACAAAGGACAAAGATCCTTCAAAATTCCAGAAAGAAAAAAAACAGATAATCAACAAATAAAATTAGTCTGACAGATTGTTTTCATCAACAAAATTAAGTGCTAAAAAACAGTGAAGCAACGTCCTCAAAGTTCTGAAAGCAAATAATTTTCAACCAAGGATTTTATTTTCAGCTAAATGAATGGGCCAGTGAAGCATGAAACTTGAATAAAGACATTTCTGGTTTGCAAGATGTCATTCATTTTTCCTCCTGTGCATCCTTCCTTATGAAGTTAACTTGAGAATGTTAAGCCAGAAAGAAAGCTTAAGACCCAAGAAACAGAGAGGGCTGTTCAGGAGAGAGTGAAAGGAAGTCTCAAGACAGCTCTGGAAAGGCCCCAGAGAAGAGCCAGTACAGAGGACCCGGGGATGCAGTGTCCCAGGAGGAAAAGAAGGTGAGGGGACTGAATGGATTGAGAACTCTGAAAAAGGTAAGGATATGATAAAGAATGTTTAAACAGATAATCCATTGCGATTTGAAGTGAGGAACATTCTCCACTGAGTGACAGAAAAGTCCTAATATTAGCCTTACAGAGAAGTGCAATACCCATACACTATATGTGGCTCTGCAGTAAATAATATTTATCTGGCAAGATTAATGGAAATGTTGTTTACTGACTTGGAATATTGGGAAGCAGAAGATGAGAAACACTGAAAGAAAGAACCAGAGTTATAATGTGTTCATCTTACAAAGTGGATAGTGAAGATTACTGTCCATGGTTAATGGAATAAGAAATGAAGATTTAACGGAGTTTTCAAGTACCAAATGTCATCTGTAGGGAAACAGACTACAGTTGTCCTCAGTATCCATTGGGTTTGGTTCCAGGACCCCCGAGGATACCAGCATCTATGGATACTCAAGTCACTTGTGGACAGTGGTGTAGTACAGTGTGCCCTCCACATCCACGGACTGGAACCTGTGGACACAGAGGGCAGACCTACTGATATAATTACATGTAGATAAAGGGAAATGGGACCATGAAGAGTGGTACAGATAAATTCAGTGCTAATCTAGCACACCAAGAAGAAAATTTAAAAATTAAATCAGATATAGTGGTGTGTATGTCTCTCTCTCTCTCTCTCTTTCTCTCTCTCTCTCTCTCTCTCTCTCTATATATATACAGCCACTCCCTTCCCTACCCCCAGGGGTGACCAACTTTTAACAGTTTCCATTTTGATTCTTCTATTAGTTACTGCTGTGTCTCTAAGACAGTGTGGCTTTTATTATAAATTCTTCTGTATTATTGGATTTTTTAACCACATGAATTGATTATTTCAATACAATTTAATGTTTGTCAAAGCATGGATAAGTGAAAATGTTCTTTAGAGTGTTCCCATCACAGGTAACGTTAAATGAATGCGCTTAAATGTTGCTGAGTCTGATTCTGACTCCTAAAGTTGACAGTGATTACACATAAGAGGAGTGACTCCACCCCGAACAGGCCCTGCTGCCACTAAAAGAGGCTGGTTTCTTTTATAAAACAAATAGAAGCTGCTCTAATAAATATCATGTAAATTAGCACAGGAATTAAATGAAATGGAGTAAAAGTCAAGTAATCAAGCCAGAAATAATGTTTCTTTCCTCTCCCTGTTGTGAGAGTATTTTTGCTGCTTTGAGAAATATGTAGAGTGTTTTTGCCATGTTGAGGTTCAAATATAAGACTTGCATCTTCTACCTCAGTATAATATTTACAGCAAAGATAATTATGCACCCCGTGCACTGGTGCACCCAATGCATCAGCAAATATGGCTAAAGACTGTCTGCCAAGGTCTCAACTCATTTCAGTCTCAGCTGAATAAGCTTCACGAGGTAGCACCTGGAAAAAGACAACACACCAAGAAAGGAGAACACATCAAAGCCAACACCGCAAATTGCACCTAGGAGTAAACTGTGCAACTAGAGGACAAAGCCGATGCTCTCCCTGTGGTTTAGCAGGCCTTTCTTACTTTTTGAGTTGCATTTTCAAAAACTGTTCCAGGTAGACAATGTTGCATCAATCTAATCTCAGGGAAGCCTGGACAGAAAATACGCCATCATATTGTTTAGTAAATGATCTAAATAGCACCACTTGGCTTTGGTCTACCTGACTTAAGCAAGAACACCCTAATAGTAAATTATTATCTGTCACTAAACTTGAGGCCTTTTCTTCTTCTGTGTCACCTGAAATTTATGCAGTTTTAAATAACAGATAAGCCTTGATGAACATTTAAAATGATAAATATTCCTGATACTAAACGACAACCCAGCAGTGCTGACAAAGCAAACTGCTTAATAATATAAGAACAGGAACAGATCTGGCTCGTAGGCAAAACTGGGGAGTAAGTAACCTCCAGTGACCCACCTCTATTGCAGCCTCACTCCTACAAGCACCCCATAATCCAACACCTGCACCCTTCAAGATCAGCCCAATGTTATTTCCACCTTACAAAATACATCCCTTCTAAATGGGGCTCTGTCTTCTCCTAGGTCCAGTCATTAGCAGAAGCAGTAAGCCTATGCTGCGGGAACCTAAGTAATATGTAAAAATTATTAAATAGTGAAAGATACACCTGAAAAATTGATTATGCATGTATGAATAGTTATATGCAGCATGCTTGAGGACTAACAGGCATCAAACACAAAAGAGCCTGCTGGGTCTGTAAGTGAATGGTAGCTCTACACATTCCTTCAGGGTCATAAACAAAGACAACGAAGAATGAAGAAGCCTTAGGGAGAGGGTGCTCTGAGAAGCACAGTCCAGGGAAGAGGGGTGCTATCGCTCCTATTTTTCAGAGAAAACTTATAACACATTAAAATGCTTATTAAAGTTTACACAAGTAGAAAATCCAAAAATCATTTTCTTTTCCTAAAACTACTTATTTCTACAACCTCCACATATTACATCCATAGTAATAGTTAATCAACTTCTTAAGTCCAATTTATTCATTGTTTCAATGCACCATGAGATTAAATCCCCTCAACAAATTACATTGTTTCACTAAGTGCTTCCAGCCACAGGTATTATTATCTGTAAGTATGAAGTATAATGAGTTCAGACTTTTACCCCTTTGGTTTAATCATGCAGTAACAACCACACAATATAGGAAGGAAAAACTGTAGCGTTTTATAATACTGTACCTATTCTGATGGGACTAACCGCCAAGTGACAAATGAATCATATTATTGACCGTGCACTACATTTGTATTGATTTGGTGCCTGTATTGCTGAATAGTTAATGGTATGTCAGTCAGTCATTTACAAATACTATTTCCAGGGGATGTCATGCCCAAGATATAAAACATTTTCTATCCTGAGCTAGCAGGAAACTTAGCTCAGATCATAAGTAATTCTTTAAAAACTAAATGTTTTAACTCCATAATGAAGTTATAAAGATGAACTATATAGGGGAGTCCACATTAATGTGATCCTACCTAATACAGAGGGTGTATATTAAAATTGTCATCATCTGTTTTGCTGTGTTACATACTGCACGATGCAACACAAGTCATCTGGGCTGGGCTTGTATGGCAAGACTAACTGACAAAAGGACACCTAAACAGCTGCCATGTGGTAGGTTAAAGAATTGTAAGTACATTGAGCCAAATGGAACTGTAAAGATACAGGAACACTGAACAATACCACTAGCTGTGGACTCCTAGGAAACCCGGATACTGGATTAACCAACATTCAGGAAGTAATCAGGAACCACAAGAGCTTCTTTGAACCTAAGATACTGGAGAGCTTGAGACTTGGAAGCATAAATACAAACAGTGCCAGAAATCTGTAGTAATCAAAATAAGAACTGTTTCCACCGCTATATAGAACTATGTAACATGGCTAACTCTTTCCCACTCCAGCAAGACAGGTACATCCCTGGGATAAAGGTGAAGAGGAAAAGAAACAGACAAAGAGATAGAGATGGGCATGAACATAGTGCAAACCGCTTAAATTTTTATAAATGGTCGCATTGAAAGAGCAATTTTAGCCTAAGCAGATGAGCTAGATTTGATGGTTAGTAGGATTTTCCATGTTATAATTCTACAAAACTCACTATGACAACACTCATTTCTAAACTTCTTAGATATAAACCCCTCAGTGTTTAAAATCAGGAGCTGTGGTGTGGTGCCTGGGTTTGAATCTTATTTGTTACTTCCTGAGTGAGTAAAGAGAAGTTAACCTTTCTGTGCTGATAGTTCATCTGCACAAGAGGGACAATAATGGTAACTACATCACAGAGATGTCTCTATGGGTTATCTCTACTACCACGTAGAGTATCTCTACTACTAAACAAGTTCAAAATGTTCAAAATTGAATTTCTGATCTTCCCCTTCCAAACCTACTCTTCCCACAGGATCCACATCTCCACTGTACTTTTCCTCTTTCCAATGTTCAGGGCAAAAGCCTTGGGTCATAATCAATTCCTCTCTTCCTCTCAGACACCACATTCTATTGGCTTTATTTTCCAGACACAAACAGAATCCAACCACTACACTCCCCACAACCCTGCTCCAAGAACCATAATCTCTGCTTAGACTATTCTGACAGCTTCCTAATTGATCTCCTCTTCTATCCTTGCCCCCCTCATAGTCTATTCTCAGCACAGCAGTTAAAGGAATCCTGTTAGAATGTTAAGTCAGGTTGTGTCGCTTCACTGCTCAAACCCTACATTGACTTTGCATCTTCTTCAGAATAAAAGCCCAGGTTTACATATCAGGTCCTTGATTATCACTTTGACCTTACCTTCTCCTGTTTCTTTCCTCCTCATTCCATGGGTTCCTGCCACATGGGCTTCTCTGTAGTACCAAAATGAATGTGTGACGCTGCTTCCACCTCAGGGCCTTTACACATGTTCCCTCTTTCTGGGCCTCTCTTCTTCCAGAAGTCCAGATGTCTTTAGCAACTATTTCAGGTCTTTGCTCAAATGTCACAGTCTTAATGAGGGCTTCCCTGACTAACCATTTTGAAATTAAAGAATCTCCATATTCACTCACATACCCTTTCTTCCTTTACACCTTTATTTTTCACCATAAAACCTACCACCATAAAACATATTATGCTTTATTTATTAATTTTGATTATTGTGTGTCTTCTCCCACTAGAATATAAATTCCCTGAGGGCAGAGGGTTTTTCTGTTTATTGTCCAGTATATCCTCTACAGAGCCTAAACTAATACCATCACCAAGTAAACACACAATAAATATTCATTAAGTAATTGAATTCAATAAGTTAATTAGTATAAAACACTTAAAAATGTGTCTGACACACACTAAATGTATAATAAGTGTTAGCTCCTGTTTATTTAGGGTATTAGTTTATGTAATCACATCTAGTTTTTTATAAATCTTCTCAATATATTCTTTGATCACAGATTATATTAGTTGCAACATAGTTCATTTATTAATGTTTTGCTTTTTTGTCTTCAACGTGCAATTAATTTAACATTAAAAACTCATGATCATAAAGCTCCAAAGACATTCTCTACAAGGAGAATCTGTTAAAAACTAGTTTTTAGTAGCCATTAAATACATATTTTTATACACTTTAAGCAGTCTCTAAATACATTTTCCCTATGTGCATTTTAAGTAAGTAGAATTATAAAAGTCCCCAATAATGCAGAATTTGTATATATTTCTCTATTCACTGGCTATGATTTCCTAACGGTTATAAGCCAAATGAGTTTAAACAATTAATTAAAAGAATTTTACTCCAGCTCTGTAATACATTAGTAAAATGGCAAAGAAAAAATACAGCGTACCATTATTTCCCTCCATAATTCTCTTTACCACTTTTTAAATTCCACACATAGCAGGATCATAAATGTGAACAGTACTAAGGTGGCTCTCTGGAATCCAACATAACTAGAGCTCTTTAATTAGCACCTCTCTACATCTATGGCACAATGATAGCAAATGCTCACAGTGATTATTCTGACCACTGTTACAAAGCTCTGATCATTTTGCAGTTTTAGTGCTGTAGGTATTTTATTGTATTATAATCTTTGCCAAGTCAGCTATTAATCTATAATGCATACATAATAATCTTCAATTAGCCCAAATATTTTATTTACCAAATGCCTTATTCTTCTACCTAACCAATAATGCAGGTATACTGGACCATAATACATGTTTTTATATAGCACTTTTGGGTTTCCAAGAAAAAAAAATCATCTATGTTGCCAAATTTCTGCATTTAAAATATAAAAATATCAACATGCAAAATCTACCATTTGAGCTAAAATGGTACATCATATTATAAATGTTCTCATTGATACCAGTAATATTGATTAAAAACTCGGATCTTTGGGATTCAAATGCCTATTCTAAACCAAAGAATTAAAATCCACAGTTTAATTTCCTGAAGTCAATGGTTTCAGTGAGGAAATGAAATGGACTCTGCATTATGACCATTAGTACCAGGAAAAAGAGTTGCTTGTAATCAGCAAAATGTTACATTGAGATGACTACTGAAGCCAAATTAGAATGAAGGGAATTGCCTTAAATAATCAGCTGGATTTGGCCAGAATACATAAATTTAAGTCAGAGAATAAGAATAAAATCTAGGTCCCTAAGCACAACTTTTAAAAGAATCTCTTTCACTCACTTCCCTACTCTAATATATTCCTCTTCATCATGCATTCTAAATAGATACCCTTTTTTCATGGACCCAATGCATCCAGGAGATACCTTTCCTAGTAATTAAACTTCCTGTCAAGAGTCATATATAGTGGGTTAAGACCTAGGAATACTTTTGAAGATGAAAATAGTTTTCTCAATAGATAGGATTTGGGGAAGGCAGAGTAAAAACAAATCTAGAGAGGAAGAGCCAAGATGGCGGAGTAGAAGGAGCTCATAGCTCACCCTGTCCCACGAATACACCAAGAGTGACATCCAGGGACCCACACAGCCAATCAGAACACCTGCTGAACTTTGACAGAACATCACCTTCTTCAAAAGACAAAATCCACCACAAGTCTGGTAGGAGAAAAGGAAAAAAGAAAGAAGAAAAAGGAAAATAGTGTGGGACTAGTCCTACAGGGAGGGAGCGGCAAAGGAGGAGCAGTGCTCAATCACTGGGTCTCCCCATCTCCCACGGAGAGGTGAGCGGGATGGAGGGGGAACCCCCCAGGCTCGGACATGTACAGAACAGCCCTTGACGGACAGAACTAAGATAAGTGGACACAAAGGGTCCCCGCAACCCCCAGCCCTAGACACGAACCAGCAGGGGTGGGACGGGACAAGCTCCCCAAGCTGGGCGGAGGACAAAGGCCGGCTGTAAAGAGGCAATCTCGGGGGACTGCAGTGTGCTGTGTGCCGTGGCTGGGAAGGTATACAGAGCAGAACCACCTGGGTCCCCCATAAAATACAAGGGAAAAAAAAAAAAAAGCAACACTGCTGGTGTGCCCTTGGGGGAGGGGACCGTGGCCTTTGTCTCCACAGACCCCCAGCGCCATTACTGGCGCACTCCTGGGAGAAGAGAGGCGGGGCGCAGCCACAGCCACCATATTCTTTGCTCCAGGCGGAGGCGGGGTGGAAACCTGAATACGCACCTAAGGGCTCCTCTACCTCACAGGCAGGACTGAGATTTGTTGACAGCCCCAGGCAGAGGGGAATGTTCTGCCCCGGTGGCTCTGTGAACTCGCCTCTCAGACAAACCCACAAGGAGCAGAGTTCCGGCACACAGCAGGGCTGAGGGCTGCGGCAGCCGTTTTCTCAGAGCCCGCATACGACGCACGCACCCTCCACGGCGGTGTGGGGAGAGGCACTGAATGGGGAAGTGACCCGCCACCTACCACGCACAAGCGAGGCACTGGGACATGGGTTGGCAGGGGGTGTGACCCGCCACCTACCAGGTATGAGCGCGGCTCCGGAGTACAGGAGTCCAGAGTGGGCGCGACCCGCCCGCCCACCGTGCACGAGCGCCGCGCGGAATGCGGCACTGGGAGGGGCGCAGCCTGCCCGCCTACCAGCGCTGGGAGCTGCACAGACCAGGGGCGCGACCTGAGGGCCTCTGGAACCAGCCAGCGGAGTTTGCACAGAAGGGCGAGGGCAGGAGTGGCGACATCACAGAACAAAAAGGAGGCCCTGCTCAATAGTCAACGCAGGCTCTGCCCACCACAACGCTGGCCACACCCCTAGCCAAAGGGATAACAGACAAAAGGCATGAAAGGAAGACTAGGCAACCACCCATACTTAAAAAGGACCTCTCAACAAAATTATCAAGAGCACAGTCTCCACGGGAACACGTCCACCTGTTTCTTCCTTTCTTTTCCTTTTTTTAATTTTTTAACTTTTTATCCCTTTTAAAATTTTTATTAATTTTTTTAAATTGGTCTCAATTTGATTTTTATTTCTTTGTTTTGTTCTTCTGTTATTGGTTATATTCTGTTTTCAAATCTTTTTCTTCTTTAAAATTTTTAAAAAATTGTCTCAACTTGATTTTTATTTCTCTTCATTTTATTCTTGTTATTGATTACAGTTTTCAAATATTTTTTCTTCTTTTAAATTTTTTTTAGTTTTATTTCCACATCAGCTTTAGATAGATAAACAAACAAACAAACCTCTTCAGGATCACAGTAGATAACTGAAACTCCATAATCCATAGTGCCAGAGAGATATAAGTAAAATGAAGAAGCAGAGGAACCACTCCTAATTAAAAGAACAAAAGAAATCCCCTGAAAAAACAATCAATGAAATAGACCTTGATAGTCTACTAGATCATGATTTCAAAAAAGGAGTGATCAAAGTACTGAAGGAACTAAAAAAGATTGTGTTTAGAGACAGAGAATATGTCAAAAAGGAAATTGAAACTGTAAAGAGGAGCCAATTAAAACTGGAAAACTCATTTGCTGAGATAAGAGCTGAGCTAAAGGCTGTAAAAAGCAGGCTAGATAATACAGAGGAACAAATAAGTGACTTAGAAGACGGGACAACAGAAGTCACCCAATCAGAACAGCTGAGAGAAAACAATATAAGGGATCTATGGGATAATATAAAATGTGCCAACCTACACATAATAGAAATGTCCCGAAGGAGAAGAAAGAGCAAAGGGTATTGAAAAGGTATTTGAAGAAATCATGACTGAAAACTTCCCAAACCTAAAGAAGGAATCAGATATCCAAGTACAGGAAGCACAGAGGGTCCCGAACAAGAAGAACTCAAACAGACCCACACCAATACATAGGGTAAAGGATAAAGAAATGATTCTAAAGGAACCAAGAGAAAAATAGTCACAAGAGAACCCCCATAAGGCTTTCAGCTGATTTCTGTACACAAACACTGCAGGACAGAAGGGAGTGGCAAGATATATTCAAAGTCCTGAATGAGAAAAAGCTGCAATCTAGGATACTTTAATCCAGCAAGGCTATCATTTAGAAGAAGAGAGAGAAAGAACTTCACAGAGAAGCAAAAACTTAGAGAATTTAGCAACACTAAACTGATGCTAAAAGAAATATTGAAAGGTCTACTCTAAATAGAAAAGAAGCAGGATTTACAGAAAGGAGAAAACCATAATGGGAAAGGTGATAACTACCCTGAATTACAAATAGAATAAACATGAAGTTGTAAAAGAAGACATCTAAATCATTAAGGACATGAGAGGGGAACAAGAAAATATAATTTTTTTGTTTCTGTTTTTGTTTTTGTTCTTGGTAGGATGGGTTTGAGCTTATATTACTATCAGTTTAAAACAAACAGATATAGTAATGGGTTAAGACATGTACAAAACAGGTAACCACAATCCAAAAGTTTACAGTAGAGACACAAAAACTACAAAGAAACCAAGATAATATGAAGAAAAATTATCAAACCACAAAAAGAAAAAGAAAAGAACAAAGAGGATATACCAAATCAACTGCAAAATTAAGTTTAAAATGGCAATAAACACACATCTATCAATAATTACTGTAAATGTCAATGGACTAAATGCTCCAATCAAAAGACATAAAGTGGCAGACTGGATAATGAAACAAGAACCTACAATATGCTGCAGATAAGAGACCCATTTCAGGGAGAAAGATACACATAGACTGAGAGTGAGAGGATGGAAGAAGATATTCCATGCAAATGTGGCATATTTATACTCAGCCATAAAAAATGATAAAAACTGCCATTTGCAGCAAAATAGATGGCCCTGGAGAATGTCATTCTAAGTGAAGTAAGCCAGAAAGAGAAAGAAAAATACCATATGATATCACTCACATGTGGAATCAAAAAAAAAAAAAAAGAAAGAAAAGATAAATGAACTTATATAAAAGACAGAAACAGACTCACGGACAGAATACAAACTTACGGTTACAGTGGGGAGGGAATGAGAAGGGATAAACTGGGAGTTCAAGATTTGCAGATGCTAACTGGTATATATAAAATAGATAAACAGTTTTATATTGTATTGCACAGGGAAATATATTCAATATCTTGTTGTGGCTTATGGTGAAAAAGAATATGAAAAGGAATATATGTATATTCATGTATGACTGAAGCATCATGCTGTACACCAGAAATTGACACAACATTGTAAACTGACTATACCTCAATTAAAAAAAAAAAAAGAACAAATCTGAAATGACTCTCTGAACTTTCCTTTAAAAAAGAGAGAAAATTCTGAAAAGCCAAAGTACAATTATCTACACTAGAAAAAGAAATGTAGTCAACCTATCTCAATCTGCCAACCAGGAGGGAAAAAAAGGGAAGAATTCAGGGAGATTATACAAAAGGCTCAAGGAGTGAGTATAGCGTTTATTTTTCATTGGTTGAAAATTGGAAATAATCTAGTCAGCATGTCTCTATGGTTGTACTCACATTACAAACGCATCTATTGGTAAAACATTAAAAGCCGAGAGTCTCTTATTCATACACCTCCTAAAACACAAAATTGAAAAACCGATCTATAGCATAAAGTAAAGAGAGAATATTTCTAGAGTCAAAAGATGTGGATCTATGTCCAAGCTATAAGACTAATAATATTAGAAGCAAAAAAGTAAAAAGGCAAAATCCAAAATTAGACTTTAAAGAATATTTATGGACCATTGTAGAATCTATGAGCCTAGGCAGTAAGAAGCAAAATTTGCAGCATCCTGAATAATGCATTCCCACAACAGAGAGGGTGAGATTCTCTTACGACAAACTCGTGATTTGAGAGTCATATGCAAATACTTGTGTGTTCTTATGTTGTCTCAACCACATGGTGCATAGTCCTTTGATCATGGAGAGGAAACAGAGTAAGCACTAGATAACCAGGCTTGTTAGCAGAAAGAGCCGTGACACCTAATGTTAGTTCTGCTAAGACGTTTGTAGGACCTAGAGAGGATAATGAGTTAGGACCAGTGTACTTAGAATATTGCACAAAGAAGAGATATTTTTTAATCAAAACCTACAAGATAGGATTAGTGCCCATGGAGAGAAAGAATTTTTCTCAGGTACCTACTATCCACAATGCCTAACTATAAGTACTTGTCAGGAAGTCAGAAATATCCTAAGGCAATGAAAGTCTTTTAAACAAATGGCATTATTCAATTTTGCCCATTTAAAACTCATATCAGCCAGACCCTGAAGGCTGATGAAAATAGCCAAATTCAACATACAATGACTCCAATGATATAATTCTTTCATTACCTAAGGAGAATCCAGACCATTAGCATTAGTAGACAAAGGCTTTAAAAAAAGAGAGGAGGACCTAGCACTTAAATCACAATATATGACCAAGCTTTTTAAAAAACCAAAGCTCATTCTCTAAAAATTGATCATGAAGTCCGTCAGTATGTTCCAAGCTGTATCTTGGCTTTAAAGAAATAACAGAGCTAGCTAACTGAACTGGCCTATATTCAAAGGCTTGGTCCACTGGCATAAAATAATAAAAACGCCAACTAGTTAATACCACTATTAGGACCAACGATTTAAAAGCTGCATTGTCAGCAGTGAAGAATGAAATCTCAGGATTATAATGAAAACTCTCCTACAATAAACTCATAAAAATGATGTATATGGAAAGGTAGACAGTATTCCAAAAATAATATTTGAGCCTCAGTTATGTACAAAAGCATATCAAGAGCTGACAAGTTATTCTCAGTCACAAGCTGTTGAAAAGTCACACACACACACACACACGCACACACACACACACACACCAAAAAGGTATAGATTTTTGTAGTTGAAAGATATTGTTAGGCAGGTAGATAAGTGGGGACACTGGGCAGGTAGGTGGAGGAGAGGGAAGGTGGTCCGGAAGATGGTATTATGCCCGCCTCCACCATGAAAAGGGTCTTTACTTCCTCTAAATGAGTGCCTGCAAGAAACTGGTTAGAACCCGACAGTAACAAGTGCGTGGTAGCAGATAGGACTTAATCAGACACAACCCAATGCTCATTGTAATATAAGTAGCACTGTGGTTTAGGCCCCCGCAACCATGGGTTTTTTTGTGTACATCATGGGTAAGGACATGCAAAAAGGGGCCAAACGACTAAGCATTCCAGGGACAAGAGCCATCAATCAATCAGGAGACCACCTCTAAGCGAGGATGTAAGAGAAAGGGGAGACAAAAACTGCTGCTTTTCCTCCCTTGGATCAGCCGCCTCCTGTTCTTGGAGGTGTACTTTACCTTTATTTTTTAATAAATCCTTTAAAATCTTTCACTGTACAATGCACCATCTCCCGACTGTAAACTTGACAAGAACAGGGGTCTTTATCTTTTGGAAGAACAGTATTATAAAAATGACTTAATCTAGATGCATTTAAATGAAGCATTCCTATACAGTAGTTTTCTAAATTGTTGATAATTCAGAAAGCAGAATCCACTTCCATCTTTTTCTTTTTCTTACAATTTATCTGTGAAAGAAACCAGCACCTTCATTATTCATTATTGCATGAGCTGGATTCAGTGACAATCAGGAAAGAAAGTCATTTTTCTCCTATGACTGCATCAAACGTTCTCTGTCAGGTCTCCCCTCCTCTACCCTCGACAGCATCTCTTTCAAATTTCTTTTCATAACCATTTCGCCATCAGGTATTAAAAAGTTCAGTCTCGTCTAAATCAAAGCCTTAATCTCATATTCAATTTGGAGTTTCTCCCCTCCTGCCGGCTCAGGGATGACTGATGTGTGGGAGGAGGAGAAGGTAGGGGAGGAAGAGATGGGGGAGGGCTCTGCTCTGTTCTTTCTCACTCCTTTCTTCCCTCCCCACTCCCACCTTTGCCCTTTGCATTTCTCAATCCTGGGACGTGGCAGGGATCAAAAAGGGAAGTCTTGTTTATAATTCTCATTTGACTATTAAATGCACTCAGCATGGCGGGCTTCCAAATATTGGATCTAACATCTGTGGATTTTGAGGAGACCTTCTGCAAGGTCCCATGACCTACGTGTTTCCTGCAACACACAGGAAACTCTTTAATCGACCGGTTTTAATCACCGTCACCTGCTCTCAGCTTTGCCCAGGAGGCAGCCCTCTTCGAAGGGGTTTAAGTGGCTCCCAGGAATTACAAAGGAAACACAGCTTGACAAACTGCTGACCGCTTCCTCCTTGCCCTGTAGTCGAGGGCAGCTCTATTTAGCTGCTCTTTTCAGCCTTCCCCAGAGGAGCAGTGGAGACAGGTTATTATCACACTTTGCTCCAAATTATGGGGGTCCACGTGTCAGTTCCTCTCAAGAAAATGTTCACACTCTGCTTGGGGAGAGACATGGGAAAAGCAGGCTAGTTTCTAAAATTTTGCAAGCAACCATCCAGGGACTGAGATGCCAATCCACCACATCGTAGACAACTCTAACTTTTATAAGCAGTACTCTTGGGGTCCCCAGCACTTGACTTAAGGGTGAGGGAGTCATCCCCCTTCCCTCTCTGTAAAAGAAAACTCAGAAATGCTGCACTGCTTTCTACTCCTATGAATTCCTTTCTAAGATTCTTAAATGAATCTCTCTTCTCGTAAATAGACCAGAGGCCAATACAAGAATTGATGATCTGACCAACTTTCAGTAATCCCTGTGGGGCCATGTCTAGCACCTCTTTTTGAAGTGTGGAAGTAATTGTCACCCAGTGTCCTAAGCTTTGAGGTCTCCAATTTTAAGACAACAGGACATCTCCCACTCCTTGTGTTATAAAATGACTTTTGAATAAAGCTCTTTTAAGGAGAATTTGTCTTTCTGAATTGCGATCCAACTACCCCAAAGGAGAAATCCCAAATAAAAGTCTGTAGGCTTTCACCCTAAATGGCTCTATCCCTTTAGAATGAAGTGTCCTTTTATTGAGCTTCGCCTGTGGTCTAGGCTAGGTAGAAAGGACATAAGCAAAGGTAATTAAAAGGGACATGACAGCAAGATCAGCACATTTTCCTAATTGCATTCTTACTGGTGTAAATAAATCCATCGGCTTCAGTCGCCACACCAGCAAACTAGTCCAGGTACCATGTAACACTAGAGTGTGACACCTCTATCATAGTAAAATCACTAAATACATTCTGAATTAGGAATGAATTAGGACACTATCAGTATATCTGTTAGCTAATTAGAAGAGCTAGAATCCTTGTATTTGGAAGATGGATAATTCACTCACTTTAAGACTTAGGAAAATAAAATCCAACCATAGATACTATGCGAATTTTGGTATTTTGAGGGGTTTTTTTTTATTTCTAAGTAAATTTAATGATCAGGAAGGTGATTAATCCTGCAATGTCACATACCTACCTTTCTTAATCTAATTTTATTCATAAATATGTAGTTAGGTAGTCATGGGAAAATGCTGAAATTCAGTCGGAAAATTGAGATTCATACCCATGGCCCCAGGACTTGATGGCTGAATAATTTTCAGCAAATCACTTAATCTTACTCAGACTTAGTTTTCTAATTTGTAAAATAGCAATGATAATAACATGGCAAGGTTGTTATGCTTTGTAAAAGAAGTGTAAATCACCTTGCAAATATTAGCCTTCTCGCTCTTTAAAAAATCTTTTTTTTCCTGATAGATCCCATAAATAGAATTTACCTGCATGATTAGGAGCACAGTTCTTGAAGTCAGACAGTCTCAGTAATCATTCAATGTCTATTAGTATTTGCTGAGCAAATAATGAAATACTTGTTCAGCCTCTTCCTGTGTCAGAACCCCTAGTCATGTGTGTAGAATATACAGATACCTACTTCAGTGATTCTCAGTCACAGTACATATTAGAAACCCTGTAGTTTCTGATTCAGTAAGCCAGAGACAAGGCCTGAACAAATGTATTTAAGCTTCACAGGTATTTGGAAGCTAACCCAGGGCTGAGAACCATTAAGCTCCCTCTTAGGGCTGTTGAGGGAATTAAATAAGATAATGTATAAAGGTACTGAGTATATGATTAATTCATATAAGTATGTAGATTATATCCTGCTTTAAAAAAATATTATTTTATATATTTACAAAAATCATTTTATAGAACACATTTAAGAAATAATGAATTATTAAAGCAGCAGCTCTCTAACTTCAGCATGATTGCAATGAGGGGTGGGAAACTTGTAAAAACACAGATTGCTGGGCCCTTCCCCACAAGTTTCTGATTCAGTACGTCTGAGGTCTAGAGGGAGGCCAAGAATTTGCATTTCTAACAAATTCCCGAGTGATGCTGATGCTGCTGGTCCAAGGATGAGATGTGGAGAACCACTGCATTAGAGAAACATCAGTCATATCTAAAAAATGATGTGCATATAAAATAAAAAACAATAGGCAGAAAATATAGTACCAAAATTTAGTAGTTAAGATGTCAGTGAGATTGATTTTGTTGGATGACTTGAAATATAGTCTCATATGGTTACTACATTCTCAATAAAGTCTTAACTCACACCCTTACCCTGGAGGGAGCAGGGGAAGTGGCAAAGTATAGTCCCATTGCACCTTATATTGACTTGAGACATAGCACTGCGCTTAACAGCTTTGTATGGAAATGAACTGGTAAGGCATTACTTCCTCCCTTTAGTAGAAAGCAAGCTCGTTAGTGAAAGACTTACACGTGGAGAACTACAAAACTACATTGATTAAGGAACTTAAAGATGACTTAAAGAAAAGGAAAGACATCCCATGCTCTTGGATTGGAAGAATCAATATTGTTAAAATGGCCATACTGTCCAAGGCAGTCTACAGATTTAATGTGATCTCTATCAAATCACACAGGACATTTTTCACAGAACTAGAACAAATAACCCTAAAATTTATATGGCATCACAGGAGACCCAGAATTGCCAAAGTAATACTGAAGAAAAAGAAAGAAGCTGGAGGAATAACCCTCCAAGACTTCAGACAACACTAAAGAGCTACAGTAATCAAAACAGCATGGTATTGGCCCCAAAACAGTCATATGGATCAATGGAACAGAATAGAGAGCTGAGAAATAAACCCACAGACCTACAGTCAACTAATCTTCAACAAAGGAGGCAAGAATATACAAGAAAAGACAGTCTTTTTAGCAAGTGGTGTTGGGAAAACTGGACAGCAGCATGTAAACCAATAAAGTTAGAACACTTCCTCACACCATACACAAAAATAAACTCAAAATGGCTTAAAGACTTAAATATAAGATAAGACACTATAAAACTAGAAGAAAACATAGGCAAAACATTCCCTGACGTAAATCTTAGCAGTGTTCTTCTAGGGCAGTCTATGCAGGCAATAAAAATAAAAGCAAAAATACCATATGAGATTGCTCATATGTGGAATCTAAAAAACAAAAACAAACAAAAACAAAGCATAAATACCGGACAAAAATAGACTCATGGACAGAGAATACAGACTTGTGGTTACCGGGGTCGGGGGGGGGGTAGAGGGTGGTAAGGGATAGACTGGGATTTCAAAATTGTAGAATAGATAAACAAGATTACACTGTATAGCACAGGGAAATATACACAAAATGTTATGATAAATCACAGAGAAAAAAATGTGACAATGAGTGTGTATATGTCCATGAATGACTGAAAAATTGTGCTGAACACTGGAATTTGACACAACACTGTAAAATGATTATGAATCAATAAAAAATGTAAAAAAAAAAAAGACATGGAAGCAAAAAATAAATAAATAAATAAATAAATAAAAGCAAAAATAAACAAATGAGACCTAATTAAACATAAGCTTTTGCACAGTAAAGGAAACCATACATAAAACAAAATGACAACCTATGGAATGGGAGAAAATATTAGCAAATGATGCAATTGACAAAGGCTTAATTTCCAGAATATATAAATAACTCATACAACTTAATAACAAAAAATCAAATAAAGACCCCAAGTTCAGAGCCCAAAAATGGGCAGAAGACCTAACTAAGCAATTCTCCAATACAAATGGACAATATGCACGTGAAAAACTACTCAGCATCACTAATTGTCAGAGGAAACCAAATAAAAAATCCAGTGAGGTATCACCTCATGCCAGTCAGAATGGCCATCATTTAAAAGTCCACAAACGATAAATGCCAGAGAGGATGTGGAGAAAAGGGAACCCTCCTACACTGTTGGTGGGAATGTAGTTTGGTGCAGCCATTATGGAAAACAGTATGGAGATTTCTCAAAAAAACTAGATTTACCATATGACCCAGCAATCCCACTCCTGGGCATATATCCAGAGGGAACCTTAATTCAAAAAGATACATGCACCCCAATGTTCATAGAAGCACTATTTACAATAGCCAAGACATGGAAACAACCTAAATGTCCATTGACAGATGACTGGATAAAGAAGTTGTGGTATATTTATACAATGGAATACTACTCAGCCATAAAAAAGAATAATGCCATTTGCAGCAATATGGATGGACCTGGAGATAATCGTTCTAAGTGAAGTAAGCCAGAGAGAAAGAAAAATACCATGTGATACCACTCATATGTGGAATATAAAAAAGAAAAGGAAAGAAAAGGAAAGGAAAGGAAAGAAAGAAAAGAAAAGAAAAGAAATAAAGAGGACATTAATGAACTCATCTATAAAAGAAACAGACTTGCAGACATAGTAAACAATCTTATGGTTACTGGGGCAAAGAGGGTGGGAAGGGATAAATTTGGGAGTTTGAGATTTACAAATGTTAACCACTATATATAAAAATAGATTTAAAAAACCCCAAATTCCTTCTGTATAGCACAGGGAACTATATTCACTATCTTGTAATAACCTTGAATGAAAAAGAATATGAAAACAAATATATATGTGTATATATGTGTGTGTGTGTGCGTGTGTGTGTGTGCGCGTGCATGACTGGGACATTATGCTGTACACCAGAAGTTGACACATTGTAACTGACTGTACTTCAATGTAAATGAATAAATATAAATAAATTTTAAAATAAAAAAATTTTCAAGAGAAAGAAAGCTCCTTGAAGGTAGAAATCAAGTCATTCCTATCTATGTACCCACAGAGCCTAGCAGAGTGCCAGTAGACAATCAACAAAATGCTTAATGAATGATTGAAAACTCAATTTGAGATAGAGTAAATTTTGTGGGTTTTTTTTTTTTAACTTTCATTGTAATTCCATGGACTTTCATGGGGGCAGTATAAAAGTATATAGACAACCTTCTCCCTTTCATCTCTTTTTCATCAGAGCAGAGATTCTGAAAAAAGGGGAGGAGGTACCTTTGGAAGATATCTGGCTATGTTAAGAGACATTTTTGTCTGTCACAACTGGAGAGAGTCCTACTAGCATTTAGTGGGTAGAGTTCAGGATGCTGGTAAACACCCTACAATGCCTGGGGCAGCCTCCATAGCAAAGAATTATCCAGCCCAAAATGTCAAAAGTGACTATGCTGGAGAAACTCAGGATTAGAGGAATCTGATTAAGCTAGTTAAGCAGGTCCCAAATTCTCCCACCACCCTCCTAAACCAAAGTTTGGCCTTAAACCAAAGAAAGAATATCAATAGCAACAATTTACAAACATATAACAGTCTGTTTCACAGATAGCATTTTGCAACCTTGGGGCTCAAGGTCACACAGCTAGTCAGTGGTAGATTAGAAATAAAATATAGTCTCACCGTGAGGCGAACACTCAAAGACTTCCTTCTTAACTCTTAGCCCACTGATTTGCTATCTAATCCGAACCTCTCTGGCAGCTGCTCAACCACTGACTGCTCCTGATAGCTCACTTTCTGAGCCCAGGCAAGATTGCCTGTGTCAGGAAAGTCCTGATCCACCAACATCAGATGTTGTTTTGATAATAATTTAACTTATTTTTGTGATTTTCTTTCATTCAGTTACATGGCTCAGCTCTTCTTTTTCAGACGAGGCCTGTTTTAAATATTAATTCTAGTCTTAGACACGTTTTGCAACGTAGCCTGATGGAAAGATAATGAAACAGCATCCTTACCATCAAGAGCAAGAAAAACAAACAGTTGTGAACTTCCCCTTCTCATTTTTCAAAGGAGCCCTGAATGTCATTCCAAAGATTCTGCTCCTGGAACAATCTGCCAGCAGCACCACTTCTTGGTGTTTAGTAAAAAACTGCCTGGGACGCTCCCAGGTTTCCCTGTCCTCACCAGCTCTCTTTGCTGCTAACTTGCTATGAAATACATGTCGACCATCAGGCATACGGCAGAATAATTGGATTTCAGGCAAACCAATGTGGGAAACAGAAGGTAAACCTGGTCCGTTGTAGATGCAAATGGGGCAGAGAAAAAGAAGTGTGAAAAAACAGAGGCTGACCTGGTAACAGGCTGAGGCTGAGAGTAGTTTAGTGGGCAGAGCACCTTGGCTATAAGAAAAAGCTAGCTGGGACCACGCTTCTGATCTTGTGTAGCGCTCTCCTTCCCAGCAAAGGGAAAGGAGGAGAAAGAAGGAAGGGAGGAAGGAAGGGAAGGAGGAAGAAAGGAAGGCGAGAGGAAGAGAGTGAAAAAGGAAAAGAGAAAAGGGAATGAAATGAGCATTTATTCAATACCTACTCCACACACATGATGCTATATACTTTGGCATTTATTATGTTATTAATCCTCACAACAGTCCTGTAAGGTAAGATATTGTCTGCCTTTTTCAGATAAGGAAAGTAAAGTTCAAAAAGACTAACTTGCCCGAGATCACATAGCTGGGATTTGAACACATATTTCTGGCCTCAAAGTCCAGAAAAAAGGGAAAGGGGTAGGCTCTGGGAAGATGCTGTTAAAAATGTTAAGAAAATTCATTTTGCAAACATGTGACCAGGCATGATAGGAAACTGAGTTAAGACATGGGATTGCTCTTTCTACAATAGGATATCCAATTCCTATACCTACTCCGTAATGTTTTCCTTTTTAAAAAAAGATAATAGTTATTCATTTCCTCAACAAATAATTGTGGAGCACTAAGCGTAAACAAGGCACTGTGCTAATTACTATAAAGGTACACCTGTGAGCAAGGCATGCCCTTTATTGTCTACTAGAGAAGACAGACAAGTATACATGCACTTAGAACACAGTTTTATTCTGTATAGCACAGGAAACTATATTCAATTATCTTGTAGTAACCTATAATGAAAAAGAACATGGAAATGAATATGTGTATGTATATGTATGACTGAACTATTGTGCTGTACACCGGAAACTGACACATTGTAAACTGACTATACTTCAGTTTAAAAAAATACACTTTGAAAAACAGAAGTAGACTCCTAGACACAGACTTACAAATAGACTCACAGACATACTTACGGTTACCAAACGTAAGGGATAAATTAGAAATTTGGGATTAAAAGATATACATTATTATATATAAAATAGGTACATAACAAGGACCTACTGTATAGCACAGGGAACTACATATAGAAAAGAATCTGAAAAAGAATAGGTGTTTATATAGAACTGAATCACTTTGCTGTACACCTGAAATATTGTAAAATCAACTACACTGCAATTTTTAAAAATACAGTTTGATAAATGCTATAACAAGTGAAACACAAAGAGGTATGAAAACATGTAAGTATTGACAAGAAGGACTATCCAACGAAGTTTCAAGTTGAGATTTAAGGCATGAGTAAGAAAAGTTAAAGCACCTTTCTTCTGTTAACACTAAGTTTGGAGGAACTGCACACGTGTGTACATGTGTGTGTGCACGTGCGCACACACACACTCAAAACAATACTCTAATTCAGGTCATAAGTGGAAGACCTCTGTTGCTCCCTCTGCCACGTCATCCACAGACAATAGAGCCAATTCCAGAGCATGCGGTAAAAAGCAACACTGGACTAAAAGTCAGATCTGAATTTTAATCCAGGCTTGCCCAAGTTCTGGCTGTGTAACTTCAGAAAAGTAATTTTAGCCTCTCTGAGCCTAAGTTTACTTATCTGCAAAAGGAATTAAGCTAAGCCATCTCTAAAGTCTCTGCCACTTTTAACATACTGGAGTTTTAACTCTAACGACTTCTAACTACACATCACAGCTTGCTAATCAGTAATTGGTTGGAAACCATCTCAGAATTTTAAATTTTTATATTGATGACTATTTCAAGTAACATTATTTTTAAAATATACTGAACCCCAGTCCCATGAATTTCACAATCAGTATTAAAGAGGGAAAGAAAAAATGATACCATAAATGGAAATATGGAAAAACTGAAATGAAAAAATGAAGTTCCAAAAAGGAAAAACATAACATGTTTAAATACAGCTTTAGAATCTTCTAAGCCAGATCCAACGTCATTAGTGTCTGCAAATGAAAAGAAATTGTTTAAAGATAGAATTTCCTCATCTAGTAGCATGGTATCTGACTGCCTACAGGGTAGAAAAATAATAGGACTAAAAGTTAGAAAAGCTGAATTTCCATCTTAATAATACTTCATACATAAGTCAACCTTTTTAAAGTGTTCATATATCAACTAGGAAATGACATTCAAAATTATACTGAATTCATCAAGTGATATGGAAATGATAGTAAGCAACAAGATTCTATGCTTCCTCGTCTTTAGAAATTGGGAAAAATAACTTCTGCAAGATTTCCCTACCTCTTGAAGATTAATGAGTTAACAATTTTAAAGGTTTTATGCCTTGGAAGAAAGCTGGTAATGCGACAGAAACAGGTAGAGGGACCATGGTCCCTTTTTCTTTTAAATCATTTTAGTAAAAAGTAAAATGATAAAACTCACAATGTTAACTATAACCTAAAAATCAAGTTGGCTTTTCAAGGTAAAATATTTTGCCCCAGATTTCAGTGAAACATGCAAGGTGAACATAAATACGTAAATTCATTTGTCAATCTTTAAAGCTATCCTTGATATTATATATCTGCAATTTTTAGTGAAACCATTTTCAATAAATTACTTTGTGTTAAACAAGAATAATCCAAAATAAGAAATTAATTATAACAAAGGAAGGAAGGTAGAAAGGGAGGGAGGGAGGAAAGAGAAAATATCTTCCCAGGTATATAATTCTAGAGGAATGAGATTTAAAGATTCCGAATGTGGAAAAGTCATTTATTAGGAAGTAACTAAAGACTATTTCTAGGTGACAGTGATGTATCCTCTGGAAAAAGACACTGCCTAAGGGCAGCCTTTCAAACTTTATTCACCACCCCTAACCCATTGCCTATATTTTTTAATCAGAACTTTCCTATCCAAGCTTACCAGATTTCAGTATTTCAAAAACATCTCAAAGGCCCTGACCCAGAAGTTACTTACTCCCTGTGGATCATGGAACTAACTTTTTTCTATAATAAAAAAACTTTCAATGAGTTGAGCAGTTCCCTATTTGAAATTTTGAAGAAATAGAAATAATAATAGTCAACCCCTGATTATTCAGAAATACATGTTGTAAAATTATTCAGGTATAGTCTGGGACCTCTTCCTACTACAGGAAGAAGCAACACCTGTTCTGAGCTGTACCTATGGGTTTATAGGTTCCAGTTCATTGGGTGGTACTCTAGTCCATTTATCATCTTAAAAGAACTGCGTTTTTAAATTTATTCATATTTTCGTTCAACAAATTAGTATTGAACACTTAACTAAGTGCTAGGCATCAAGATAAAGACTTAGTAGTCTCTATTTTCAGTATATTTACAGCTCTATTTTATATTCATGTGAAAATGTACCATCAATAAAGGAAGAATAGGACGGAAAAATGAGTACTTGAAATAGAAACCTTAGGAGTTCCAGCCAAAACAAAATAATTTAGAATCACTTCTGTACCTTTTTCTTAGAACTAAAGCAATTATTACATATCTGACTCTAGACTTTCTAGAAAACTTCCTGAGAATTTATAATGCTATTACAAGATAATACTACTATGATTTACATCTAACATCAAATCTTCTAATATCCAATCACTACAAGTCCCTCGATATATTAATAACAAATTCACTTCCTCTTTCATGGACCACACTTAACTGTTAGACTCAGATGCTACTGTATCTCTTTAACCTAAAGAGATGGTTCAACACAATAAACATACATACACAGATGCTCATTACACTATTACATTTGCAGAGAAAACCTTGAAGATTTGGGTAATTGTGCTCAGAAT
The DNA here is from genome assembly GCF_048564905.1 of Vicugna pacos. Classification (NCBI taxonomy): domain Eukaryota; kingdom Metazoa; phylum Chordata; class Mammalia; order Artiodactyla; family Camelidae; genus Vicugna; species Vicugna pacos. The sequence continues at coordinate 12,386,919 of NC_132999.1, read as the reverse complement.
ATTAAAGCAATGCAATTAAATATTATCAAACATTAAAACTAAAATTATGAAGAGTGAATAAAATATAGAGAAACGTATATGCTTGATTCATTCAATAATATATTCATTCAGTATCTGTGATAAACCCAGAATTATACTAAACATTTGAGAGTCAAGGATAAATATCACACAGTCAGGACCCTCAGGGAGCTCATAGCCTAGTAGTGGGCATCTATGAAGAGACCTAGAGGAGTGGACAACAAACACACACAGGGCAAACCCCTCTTGCTGCGATCCCATAAAACTCAGATCCAATTCTAGGTACCTGATAACCTAGACAGAGTCAGGTCTGACCCAGGGAAATTCATGCAAGATGCAGAAAGATTGGAAGCAGCCCTAGGAAAGAACAGAGAGTTTCTAGGATGCTGGTTTGAGCATAGGGCACTGTTGTCTCAGGCACCAAGCACAGACTGGCTGGCCTAAAGCTGCCCTATGGTGTCACTGGAACTAGGAGAGGTGGGGGTAAGCTCCAGGAATACTTTGACCCTGCAATGTTAACCAACGACTGATTTCCTGTCAGGCTTTCTTTCGGTTCCTTTTGCTTCAGGGCAATCGTAGGACTAAAGACACACAGGAGGACTGAGAAAGGAAATGGACTATTAAACTCAACATTTTAAATCAATATAGGAGCAGTAATAGATGTGTATGCAAGATGCAAAGGGAGCAGCAAAAAGGAAGTGCTTAACTGTGCTTAGAGGAACGGGAGCAGGGTGGAGAGTGTCAGAGAAGATGGTGAAAATTTTACATAGAAAGTAGTGACATTTGTGCTGAGGCTTGAAGGATAAAAAGGAATTTTCAACATTTTACACAAACACACAGTGTCACAAAGGCAGAGAAGCATAAAAGAGTGTTGTGGCCCCCCAGTATTAGAATGGTGGGATCATTAAGTTTAGGGTGGATGTGGGAAGTGGGAGAAATGAAGCTGGAAAGGTAATCATGGGTCAGATCCTAGAGAGTCTGGTATACTTCTTACGGAATTTTGATCTTTCTCCTGGGTAGAGGTAATGGAGGCCATTATTTTAGGATTGTGAAATGATCAGATTTGCCTGTCAGGAGTATCATATTTGCAATTATGTGAAAAATAAATTAGAGGTGATTTAAGACCTAATGCAAAGATACCCGTTAGTGTATAGGTGGTTCTAATCGATACCAGAAATGATGAGCACTGAATTATGTCTGCGGCAGTGGAGGTAAAGACAAGTGCATAGTTAGGATCGACAGTAACGGCCAACTTAACCCGGGTTGAGAAGAGGCCTCAGAGAGAGTCAGGGACAACTCCAGATTGTCAGCTTGTGCAATCAGGTGGATAAAGGTGACATTAAATAAAATCTCAACTATGAGAAATTATACACGAACAAAAACTAGATGATTGACCTGCAAATAAAAAGTTGGCTCATTTGTTTTAATTTTCTATTGTATGTAAAAAAAAAACTGATCGGGGCTACATCTAGGTTTAAATGCAAGCTTCTGCAACTTACTAGTTTATAACTTCAAGTAGATTATTAAATTTCTGTAAATTCAGACGTGGCCAATATCAATTTGATTGTAATTAACCTTGTTTAAATGAGATTTAAAGTAGCTTATAAAAATACATACAATTCAACAAAACAAAGTATACGAAGTGAGACAATGAGGGGAAAGAAGAATACGGATATGAAAAACAAAATTAATCAATCCACAAATGCATGACTTATGATAGTTTTATGTAAGAAATGGGCTTCTTCTCAGTTCTGAGCTTCCTAGCTGTCTACTCATAGTGGGAAACTCAGTGAGCTCCATGACGCACTTTGTCTATTGTTAGCTAGTGACATTTCAGAGAAACTTCTCCATCAGGTATTCATAATGCAGATACTTCATAAAATAGTGATCAGCACGAGAAACAACTTCCTTGAACTTAATATGATATTAAGTTTCTCAGTGCCAGTCAGTGTTACAACAGCTAAACACAAATCAGCAAAAACACGTCTGTGGGGACCAAAATAACACAAGCTAGATAAAGAGCTAGCTCAGGGTCTGGCTGATTCCAAGAAGAAATTTTAGCATATCTAAAGAAACGAAAAGACGACATGTTTATTCAGGACATCTCTCACAAAAAGCCCTCCCATAAAGTTACTCAAGGACACCATCTGACTCCAACAGTCTTACTGATGATTACTGAGCCATGGGTCAGCCAGTGGCAGTTTTCAAGGTTCTTCACCCTCAGTACATGCAAAAACCAAGTTTTCAGAAATACAAGATGCAGCATAAAACCCACACTAAATAGGGCCAACTGAAGAAAAGGAAGTCTAAACTCATGAAAGTTCTAAATGTTCAAAAGATATTCCAATTCTTTAATATAAAATAAGCAATTAGCTAAAAATATCACCATTCGAATTCCTCAGACTTGCTTTAGTAAGTAATTTCCAATTAATATACTTTTTAATCATTTAATGCTACCAAAAACTTGAAAATGATCTGTTTCCCAAATAGGTTAAATAGGTTACGTGCCTCTCTTGACCCATTTAGACATACACACGGTCTATTAATTTGTTTATTCTTCATCATACTTAAGGCATGAATCCAGAGTCAGCTAGTGAGAATTTACAGAGGTTAAAATATAACCAGTCTTGGCCTTAGAATTATGCACGTGGAGCATATGTCTTTTTGCTTTTGTGTCATTTCCATGGATTACTAAATAAAGTTTATGTGTGAGAAGTGTGATAACTATTCAATGCAGAATTTCCAGACAGTTTTACAAGGTTTACATTTTAATGTAAGTCTTTCTTAATGGTTGAGAAGGAGAAGGGGAGGGATGGATTCCAATGTTATTCTTTATAACTTCAAGTCTGTCCTACCTCACACAGCTAAGGTATCCCTGGACACGTTTACTTATGACCAAAGATTTCTTTAAACAATATAATGTTCCCCTTTTAGTCACAGACATTCTTTCACTTCAGTAAAGGTGTTAAGTCAGCAGAATCAATGTCATTGCCATGGGAAAAGAATGCGATGACATTTTTGTGCAGCCAAACAAAATAAGTGTGAGGGAAAGGACAAGAACAGTGGATAAAAAGGAAAAAAGAGCTTAATTCAGAGTGAGCGATACTGTTGATACCAGAATTTGTGGGGTATGAATGTAAATTAGTGTTCTTTTATTCTCAGGAGCCTCAAAGTGGCAGATAGGTCAGGGGAAACCCTGGAGTAATTGTATAAATAAGTAAATTAATCCCATTGTAGTGGAAGATTTTTTTTTAAATACTCTTTCACACACACCTTTCTTTCCTAATATTTACATGCCAATAAGAGGGTCCCTATCTCCCAAGACAGAGGTGCAAAAATAATGAACCACAGATGTATTCATTATCTAATGCTGTATAATAAAATTTGGTGGCTCAGCCCAACAGTAACCATTGATGATCTCTCACAATTTTTGCAATCCAGAAGCAGCTGAGTTGGGTAGTTCTGGGTTAGGGTTTCTCGGGAAGTTCAGTCAGATGTTGGCTGAGGCTACAGACACCTGAAGGCTTAACTGGGCTAGAGGATCTGTTTCTAAGGCAGATCACTCACACGGCTGGTAAGTTGGAGCTGGCTGTTGGCAGGAAGCCTCAGCTCCCTCCCACATGGGCCTCTCCGCAGGAATGCTTGAGTGTTTTCACAACACCGCAGCTTTTCCCCAAAGTAAGCAATATAAGAGAGTACCAGATACACAAGAACAAGGCGGAAGCCACAAAGCCTTTATATACACCATAGCCTTCTACTGTACTCCACAGGTCACGTAGGTCAGCCCCAATTCACTGAGGGAGGGCAGTATGTAAGGGTATGAATACCAGTAGGCAAAGAACATTGAAGCCATCTTAAAAGCTGACTACTGCAGCAGTCAAACGGCTTACCACTTGAGTGGCAAAATAATTCCAGTCCGCCTCAGAGTTGACCCAGATGCATCTTTTCCCACTTATACCACTTCAGAAAGTGAGAATATTCGTTCACCTTGTCTTGCCTCCCCATCTCTAGAGAGCCCTATGACCTCTGTATAATATCACTTTAGCATCTGTGAGCAGTTAGCCTACTTTTGGTTAGCCATGTATTTCTAACTTTAAAAGTGGATCACAAACAATAAAGCTGTGACATTTCTGAGGAAAGAAGATCATCATCTTAATTCAGCAGGAAACAAAAATTGATCTACCTTTCTATGTTAGACTTGATAGACCTTCAGGAAAGTAAACAGATATTAAAATACTGAACGTAGACAAAGGAGAAAGAGTCAGGGGGCTTGGTTATGCCTCTACCCACAGTACATAGTTTATTCTTAGACCTCAAGAAAGTACCTAATGCCTTGGTATCTCAATTTCTTTATATAGAAAACGCAGATATTACCACACTCACATGTATAAAGAGTGAAGTCTGAATATAAGTTGGAAATTGAGCTCTAGTTAACATGTATATCAAGACACACATATATAAGCATATCTTGACTTATATATAAAATATATTTGCAAATAATAAACTTGGCCCAATTCCTTAGAGACACAGACTATTCATATTCGGCAGCATCACTCACCTCTTACTGAAGCATTCCTCCACTAACCCTATGAACACTGAGCCTTCTAACTCTAACATATTATGACTTTCAATGCTGTGGGAGAAAAAGGTGATGTCATAAACACACTGTGTTCCAACATCACTCCTCAGTGAGCTAGATCCATTCTTAGTTACATAATCTCTGAGGTACTAACAGCCTTGCCACCCTCAAAAGAGACACTTGGAGTACAAAGAAAGTGGGGGTGGGGGGGACTCAACAAAGCCCCAAAGCTACAAAAATCCTTAATATATTTTTCATTATTAATCCTTGGCAAAGAAGCAGTTTTGAGGTGGGAGAGGCAGTGGAGAGCTTTAAAATTATTATTTGTATCTCCCCAAAATATCATGGCACCTTCTAGCCACAAATGCTCAGGGGGCAGAAAATCATCCAACAGACCCCATTCCCCCCGCCTGAGCCAACATCGCCCCAGCGAGCTAGAGACCCAAGAGTATCATTTCCCTACTAGATGTCAAGCAGCTTCCTCCAACAAATGGCAGCTTTTATCATTAGTTTTTTTCATGCTATTTTCATCTGTGAGGTTTATAATCCATCAGAACAACCTAATAATGATTAAGTAAAATCAAAGAACTGTTTTAAAAGCCTGTATGCTTTTACTGCTGTAAATGTTTCCCAAGTGAAAAAATCTATCAAAAGCATAAAAGTACCTTGATTTGAACTTCCTTTGTGTTTGAATTAGAGTGTTTCTCTTGGAACACTCTCACATCAGGCTTCTGCCTCTTGGCAAAATCATGAATTGGCTGATGTTGTCTTCGAGGCTTTCCCCTGTCCCCTTTCCCAGCATCACTCTTCTTTCACAGACCCCTTTCCGTTACCTAGGAGCCCCTCATGCTGCCTTCCACATTCCGCCTACTGCACAGTGATGTTCCAGACTCTTTCGAATCCTCCCTTCTACCGTTACATTTGTTTTCCTAAAACCTGCTTGCTTTGAGAAGTTTGCTGGTGGGGGTAAGGGGGCGGTGGGGGGTGGGGAGGGGATGGCTAACCTGATCATCTTTACTAAAATGTTGAATTAACCCTCGTTCTCTTTAGAATTGTTTTTTAAGCAGGTATCCCTAGAAAGGCTATCAACACCTCAGCCCCCAAAATTGCAGGTCTTCTGGTGAATAGTAAGAGGGGACCCTTCAATATAGCTAAACTGTTTAGAAAAAATAGTGAAGTCCCCTGGGTGGGCTTTACTTGGCCTAAGGATTGATGTAGGAAATCTGCGCTCCCCAAACCATCCCCAAGGATAGGAAAGTAATCCTAAACATCTGAGGGGTTTCCAGTTGGCTTCTCACTACACTAAAAATAAAATCTACACTCCTGTTTAGGGTCAAAAAGATCTGGCATCCTTTTACCGCTCTCTACCTCACACAGTACTCTCCAGCCAAATTGGCCTTCCTTCTGTATTTGAACATGCCAAGCTGCAACCTCATTCCAGCCTTAAGGTCTATGTTCCAGTTCTTGGCAAGCAAATTACTCTTCACCATTTGGTCCTCAGCTTAAATGTCACCTCTTCAGACAATCTAAAGTAACCCCACATTTGCTTTCTAGCATACCCTTATTTTATTTTCTTCATGGCATTGATCACTGTAAGATGTTCCTGTCCTTGCATTTGTCTGCCTGTTCTTTTCAGGGCCCCTCCTGCTGTACTCTTCGCTGTCTATCACGTTTATCACTGCATCCCTAGTGTTTGGCATGGAACCTCCTACATATTCAGTGCTCAATAAGTATCACTCAGTGAATGCATAAATAGATGAATCCAAGCATAACTTAACCTTTAAACTGAAGTAATTAAGTGAGAAATCCTTGTTGTACTAATACTGGAAGAGGGAGTATTAATATCACTATAACTAATATAACTAACTTGTGCTTATAAGACTTTTGTTGATCACGGACTACAGCATTTTTTTCATTAAAACAATGTAAACATTAGATTGATAAATATTCTATCTGCCTTTTTGAAAAGCTGTCCTTTTGATGAGGTATCGCAAGTGAATGTTAGTATCCCTTGAGAAATGCTGCCAACTCATCTTATTCTGCTGTCAACATTAAGAAACTGCACTTCCCTTTGGCCAATTTCTAGCTGTTCTGGATGTGTAGTACCTATTGCTAGAAGCCAATGAGCAACTTGCCTGTCACATGCTCCAACCAATGAGCTCTCCCTGCATGCAGTGTAACTAAGCAGAGAAACAGCTCTCATAAGAGAACAACACAGGCTGCAATATTGCTAAACCTGTAGTTTATTATCCAGCAAAGTTCACCTCAGACTGCCAAAAAACAAAGGAAACAACCAAACAAAAAACCCCCTAGTAATTTAGCAATTTGGTTTTCTACCAGGCAGTCCCTGTTTAGTTGGTTGTAGCTTAGAAGCATATGACCAAGAGCAGTTCAGCAAGCCTGCAGGCAGATGTTTTTGTAGAGCTCTCCTCTTAAAAGGCAAAATTGAGACAAGTCAATGGATTGCAACTTCCTGGAATTGCTTTTGTTATCTATAAGACATCACAGCTAACTGTGCTTTGCTAAAGGCAAACTCCAAAGATTATTTTTAAGGTATCATTCCTTCTAAGAAATGTTAAGTAACCTGGTTTAAAAAAAAGAAAGAAAGAAAGAAACAACATTAGTAGAGAGAGGGGGAAAAAAACACAAGTCAGTAAGAGCTAAATAACATAACTTTTGAGAAAAATATGTAGTATGAGAAAACCTTATTTTTAAGGAACTGCAATGAAATTTCTTGAGACCACATATCTTAGGAAAGCTTGACTGTTAACTCTTCCAGAAGAACTGTTAAATGACAAAATTCTGTTAATTGCTATTCTTCAATTTTTTCACTATCAAGTTAAATTTAAGAAAATACACACAATTCTGTCTTGGCATACAAATCAAAAACTTCTTGGTGTTTTTGAGGGGGAGTAATAAGGAGGTAACTGTTTAATCAAACCTCTTACACTAGTTCACTTCTCATTTATTTGGTCTCCTTTGTATCTCTGTGCTTCTACCAAGATTAATTTCAGGGTAAGATTGTCTCCAGCCAGCATGTACTGTAAAACTGTAAAATTTTTTCCACTCTTCATGGACCATTTACAATCTGCAAGGTTTGGGGTGCGTATGAAATGTATTCCTGCCAATGGATAGCCACATCAGCAGTGCTGAAAACCAATCCTTCTGTTTCATTCATCGTGCCATATGGTTCCATAAAAAAGGAGTGAACCAAAAGTGCAGCTAATGCACCCTGTCAGTCTGGGTTTGGACTAATTCTTTGATAGTATAATAAGGAAACTTCGTAGATGAATATATTCACTCATTCTTTCTTCAGTCGCCTACCACTATAAATACGTACTAATTCACTAGGAGAGAAGAAAAATCAGGTTTAAGGAGCTGTATTATTTTTAAGGAAATACATTGCAATAACATTATTATACACATACGATGATTTCAAACAGGAAATCCCGAGTGTTTTGTAGTAACGCCTTCCAAAAGATTAAGGATCACGGTTTGAAACCCTTTCCAATTAGTGATTTGAGTACTCCGGGGCAATTAAAAAGCAAGCTGAAGCACCAAGATAAAGTTGTGTCCCCCTAGTGACCTCTAGAGTGGAGCTAAGCTCTCACAAGCAAGACTTAGGGGAAAAAGCCAGAAGCACGCCAAAGCCAGGCACGCTGTTGTAAACCTAGCCTATACATGCAATAAATAGTACACCCCTTCCCATCTCAGAGTATGGTCCTATTGTATGTAATCCCAAGGCGCAGTAAGTCTCCGCCTCCCAGGCCATCAGATCCTTTGGATCGAAATCCAACTTCCAACGCCGCTCCTTCCTCCTCCCCAACCAAGCTCAAGTCCAATGCCCCCGCGCACAGCCCTGCTCACCGCGCATGGTGTCGAGCTGGCTTCCACCTCTCTGCAGTGCTGCAGACAACCTCTCGGCCGCTGCTGGTTCCCCAGCTAGAGCGCGGGAGCGCTAGGGAGCCGGCGAGCGGCGACCTCTGCGAGTCCGCGCTGCGGAGGCCCGCGGCCGGTACACCTGCTCCCCACGCGCCGCGTAGTGCGAGTCCTGGGGACACCCCCCTGCCCGACTCCGCCCAGGAGGCTCTCTTCCGAGTCCAGCTCCCGACCACGCCGCGATGCCTGAAGTCACCCCAGCAACAAGCTCTTCCGTGTCCTTCCTGCCAGCGCTTCTCTCCCCTGAACTTTCCAACTTTAGAAGCCCTGGTTCCAAAGGAGCAACAGGGGTCCTGCTCAGCCAGTCACCGCCAGCCTAGGCAAGTCGGGAAGGGAGAAATAGCCTGCAGGGAGCCGGCCAGTAGCAAGTCCCCTTGACCACTGGGGAAAAGGAGAGCTGTACATGCAGCTCGTATCTCCTCCTAAGGATGGAGGCTGGGAAAATGGATGCAGAACTTGTTACCCTGGAATGAAGGGACGGAGGGAGGAGAGAATAACAGAGACCGTGAAAAACTAACTCTCTCACACTCATACACACAGAGAGAGAGACAGAGAGAGAGACTGATTTTTAAAAGGTTTAGACCCTAGGAGCCGAGAGTCGCTTCTCTCCCCACTGCCCTGAGGGAGAAAGGTGCAACAGACACCCAGCTTGTGGAGTAGGAAAGGGATGAGGTAGAGAAAGAGTCTCCAGGTTTCTCCAGGTCACAAAAAGGGGACAAACTCCTGTCGTAGTCTCCCCACCCCACCCCCCTCCACCGCCGAGGCAAAGAGAGGTGCGGCGGTGCTGAGGTCTCCCCACCTACCGGAAAAGGCAAACTCTTCCCCAGCACGCAGCCTTCCACTTGGCAGAGCCTGAATGTAAACAGGACAGCCAGAGGGGCAGAGCGCGGGTAGGAGGTGGGATGGAGAGAGGTGGAAATGGAGCGGAACTCACCCTTGATGCTGGGCGGCTTTCTCTTCTTGGCCATCTTCTGCCCCCTCCCCTCCCCCAGGCCCCCCGAGCGCTTCCTCCTGCTGCCGCCCAGTCCCGGGAGCCCCCGCCGTGGCTTCCAGACGAGCTCTCGCCTCGGCTTTCGGCTCAGCAAGCTCTTTGTTGCTGTGATGGCATCTGCGAGGCGGCGGCGACGACTGCCTGGCTGCGCGCTCGGCTCGGCTCGGCTCGGCTGGGGCGGGCGCCGCCGCCCGTCTGCGCTCCGCCGCGCAGCGCTGCGAGCCTCTCGCTCGCGCTGCTGTGGCTGCTGTGGCTACGGCGGCAGCTGTGGATGCTGTTATACTGCTCCTGCTGCTGGAGGGGGCAGCGCTGGGCCCCCCGAGTGCCCGCCAAGCGCTGGCCTCCCCCTTTCCCACACCCTCCCTCCCCCACTTCCCCACCCCGAGTGTCCCGTCTGAGCCGCCAGCTCCAGTCCAACCACGGCGCCCTCAGCCAGCAGCCGCTCCTGGGGAAGGCGGCGGTGGCCGCAGCGGGGGGCTGCCGGGAAAGCCGGGACCCAAGGCCATCTGCGGCCGGAAAGGAGAAAGCCAAGCAGCCCGACTCTGGTGGGGCCCACCTTCTGCCTCCCTCCGGGCCTCCGAAGACCCCTCCCAGGCGGCAAGGCGCGATGCAAACGGTCGGGTGGGCCCTCGAATGGCACCCATCTCCGTAAGCCAGCAAGGACTCTGGCCGACTGCAAGAGCACAGGCACCCGCGCTCGAGACCGGGCCCCACCGCGGTCCTCGACAAAAAGCCTGGCCCCGGGCACCGAGCCGGAATTCCAGGCGGGCGATGAGCCCCGGGACGCGCGGATGCCTCTGCCCTCCGGAACCGAGAAGGGAAGAAGGAAACGAGGTTAGTGGAGAGGAGAGAAATTGAGTTCCAGAGGCAGTCCAGCGACAGACACATGGAAGAATGACCTAGTTCAGGCCCTAAAGCTCTTAACAGCGAACACTCAGGACAGGTCCCTTGGGGCTGTGGGGAAAGGTTTAAGAAAGTTCACGCTTTCACAGGTTGGAGGAATTAGCAGGGGGAGGAGTGACTTCTTGGCCTCCAGTAGACACTTCGTTCCAGTGGTCGCGTTCTTTTCTCGCTCTGATTGTGGGTTTGGAAAGTTTTCATTTTCCTGGAGGAGCTGTCCTCCTCTAGCGTGCTGATCAGAGAAAGGATCTCACCAGTGTCCCGGGACACCAGGGTCCTGCGGAAGTTTAAGACAACGTCTAAGAATGTAAAAGTAGTAACCAGGCTTTAAAAGAATGACGGAAGGGGTAGGTGGGGAAGGGGTTACCAGTATGCACGGGGGAAGGATGCCAAATCATTTTTTTCTTTACAGGAGCTGGAGTTTACCCCAAAACCCACTTTCTAATTCACAGCGATTTTATTAACACGTCTCCTTTCCTCTGCCTACGTTCTCATCCCAACCTGATTATCTAAACATCCCGTGATTCAATTCAGTACCAGGAGCCAGAAGCTGCCCCAGTATCAATGTAAGAAACACTTACTTCTGGAGAACTGGAGTTCTTACTCCAGTAAGAACACTGGAGTCCAAACCCCTGGTTTTAAGCTCTAGCCTTCCAACTTCATAGCTTCGAGAACTTGCACAAGTCACTTAACCTCTCTGCTCTTCTGCTTTCTGGTTTGTAAAATATCACCTCAAAGATTTCTTCCATCTCTGACAACTAATTCCGAGATTTCTTAGTCACAAAACCATCACGTTATTTTTTGCACTCTTCTGAATTTAACTTTATATACTGTATGACATTGGAGTAAGAAATCTGAAGAAAATGTGAAATACCCAACTCCTCTCACAACAAAGGTGTGCATTAGAAATAAAGCACAAATAGCAAGCTTATTTCAATTAGCAAAATAGGTCCATTCTCAGGTGTACAGCTAGAAATGAGACACAATGAAAATTTCCTCTTCCAAAAAGCTGTCTCTGGCTTAATTCAAAACTACGCTTCATGCTCTTGAGGTATGTAAATATTAGGCTTGTAAATATTCTTAGTTTATTGTATGTGTTCATATTTTATCACCAAGTACTAATTATTGCCTATATTAAGATAATGTCTTACAGTTTATTCATCAAGTTTGCATACTTTATTTCACTTGATCCTGACCACAAACCTGTGAGTTCGGAGGGCAGGCTCTGTCTTCCACATTTTATAGATGAGGACATGAGGTTCACGTAGGTGCAATTACTTGTGAGGCTCTTCTAAGAGCCTAACTTGTGAGGCTTTTTCCATGACACCAGCTGTCTACAAAACAGACCATTTCTGCTTCAGATCAAGGATAGTTTCCTGTCTACAGAGGGAGCTCAAACTTTTAGTTGATGAACTATGTCTATTTGTTGTACAAGGATATGATTAACGTGTGTTTACCCTTGTAGCACTTCAAAGTGTTTTTACATGAGTTGTCTCAGTTGAAGGCCACAACTATCACAAAAGACCATTGAAAGAGATTTATTGAGCCCAATGGAACAGATGAGGAAACAGAACCAGAGACATTACAGTCACATCTACCCAGGCCCTGGGTTTCCAAACCAGGCACTTTCCGAGTAACCCACAGTGTGTACTTTTGCTTAAGGGTTGCAAATAGAATGCCTGTAGCGATCAGTAGAGCAAAAATACAGGACACAAGCAGTATAAGTATGTAGGCTGTACTTGAATGAGGCGTAGGGACTTCAGGGCGCTGGGAGCACCTGCACCACTATAAAGCTGCATGTTGCCTTAGGGGAATGGAAACCTGAGAATGTGAGGATTCTGATTTTATAAGAGGAGTCAGGAATCCAGATTTCCAGGTAGAATATCCTTTCTGATATCGGTTAACATAAAACAAAGCAAAACTAGGCAGGCTTAACAGTACATAATTGCTAGAAATATACAACTTATGGGCTGTGTTTCTGTGTCTGTTTTTACATCCCATCAATTGAGTTTTATCACCAAAGAATAGGGACTGAAATGAATCCTTGGCTCTAGTTCTAATTCTGATGTTGTCTATATACCATTAGAATTAGAGGTTACCAAGGTTTAGGGTCAATTTAATCATGATTTCCAAAGATAGATTTGCAGAAATTGGTGTTTCTAAATTCCTGGCTATTCTTAGAGCCATCAATGAGAATGACCACAGTAAATCAAATAATTTTAAAGTCACATGTGATTCTGCTGGGCTATTTATGCATTTCATTTGATGATGATGATGATGGTGATGACAAGGACAAAACTAGCCTGTTCTCTATTTCCCCTGTAGGAAGATTCTAAATGAATTTTTTCAAAAATACTCACAGTGCTAACATGGCAACTTTAGTTATATGTAGTGTAATCATTCTTCTTAGATTATTCCAGCCCTGTCATGACTACCTACAGGGTAAAAGATACTTAGAATGGAGAAAAGGAGTACATGTTTTTCATGTGGAAGTATTGTGAGCTCAACAGGGAAAATGAACTTGTCATACAAATTATACCAAAGCAAAGTGAAAATATAATTCATACTACAAAAAGCATGATTGTCATTAATTGGGTGTTACTGTAATTGCAGTAAAAAGGTTGAAAAATATAACCCTCAGAAGAGTATTTTTGGCTGAAACATTTTCTATTGAATGCCTATCCATAAATTAACTACTGCAGTTTAGGGAAAAGGACAAGGAAAAACAAAAGCACCACTGATTTTGATCACGTTAATATCGAAGAATTTCAAAAGAATCCAAACTTGTCCCATTACTGAAAAAAATACCTAGTATTTTAAGATTTTATGTACAAAAATATCATAATACTCACCTCAGCTGAGATTTTAAGGGAGCCTGCAATTTTGTGACTAGAGCTAAACAGAGGTAACAAGAGAAAAGATGGTGGGAAAACAGGGGTATAGTCCAACTAATGCATTGAAAAAAAATTCCTGCAACTCTTAAATAGTCAAAATAAACATATGAAGGGGTGGGGAAACTGAGGCTGGCCTACCCCATCCCACACACCATACATGAGGCCCATAATAACACTCCTCTCCTTTCTGTCTGATAATCAGGCTGACATAGATATTCATGACAACAAAAGTTTACCTGAATTTAGATGGAGGGTCCTGGAATGAGAGCTTATGGAATCTTTGTCCCTTTGCCTCATGCTGATTCCGCCACTGATGAATCCTGACCTTAAGAAATGTGATTTCTCTTTTGCATGTTTGAATTGCACAGAAAGACATGAAATTCAGAGACATCAAAGGTAAGTTCTAGGTTTCTCTGACAAAACCTCCTCAAAAAGACGCCTTAACACTTTACTACTTTCAGAGCAAACCTCTCCTACAGAGATACCTGCCTTACCCCTGATACTGCTATCACTACTAGCAATTGAAAATACCACGCTGAGTCTGTGTGGAAGAAATTTTAATTTTGCTAAGTTCAATTTCCCAGTTGTCACCTAACCTCTAGAACTATGTCCTTCTAAAAGAGAGTCAATTAACAGGGAGCTTTTTTTGCACCCATGATGAAGTATATGTGTAGGAGAGTTCAACCCTGCAGAAACCCACAAGAAACAAAAGAAAGCATTTGGGTGGGCCAAGAAATTCGAAAGCTAGATCTCTGTTCAAATCACCCAGAAGTTCCTCTGAAGGAAATGGCACAGACCTGGCCTGAGTAAAGTAGAGTATGGACAGAAGGACAGTCAGACATTACATACAGGTAGTCTGCTATGTATAACCCATAGTTAAACTCAAGATTTTAGGGACTCTATATAAACAACTAAAATTGTTTTCTTTAACTCCCCCCATTGGCCTGTGCAAGGACAGAGTTCAGTCTGAGCTCTGCTAGCTTCCAAGTAATCACTTTGCCCCAAAAATCTTCTCAAGCCGTCAGCAGTAACCCCCTCCATTATAAGACTGTTTATAACTTTGTTCTTCTAGTCAGTCTACCAGTCAACCAACCGATTACTTCATATGTGAGTGAGAAATTTGCATGCAGAATAAATAGCATACAAAATAAATAAATGCTTCAGAGATATTTTTGACAACCGACCAAACTGTATTTTCCATTCTTTTCTCTTCTATTTCTATTTATTCTCTCCAACATCTATTCAACAAATACGTATTGAATAATACTATGTGCCAGTCATGTTCTAGATGATTGAGTATACAATGGAGAAATAAAACAATATGGTTCATGCATTCATGATATTTACAGTTTTACAGAGGAAACAGAACTAACCTGTAAATTCCTCATGGAAATAGAACATCTAAAAATCCCAGCAGGAAATTCAGGATTAAAGCAGTGGTTTCCAAATTCCAAATTGATAGGCATCTTATCAATTTTTAATCATTTTTAATCACCCAACTTCAATCATATTTATTTGGTTATATTTACATTGTGTGTGCTGTTGTACTAATAAACATACACATTATAAAATATATACAAAATTTTGAAAGTTTTAAAGGGTAAAGTTTTTTAAAATGGACCATCTTGTCACCTCCAGGGACTGTTACGTTAGAGGAACTGAAGGAAGACCAGTGCAGCTGAAGTTTAGTGCATGATGATTTTAAGCAGGGGAAAATATGATCTAATTTACCTTTTCAAATAGCATTCTGACTCCTGTGTGGGGAATTGGAGTAAGCCTAAAAAGTTAATTAGATGGTTATGAGGTAAATAACCATATAATTGGTTATTTGGGTGAGAGGTAAATTTTCATACTAACACTCAGACGTGCCCTGGAGTCCCTTATTGGGCCTAGAAGCAGTACACTCTACAGCAATGAGCACAGCTGGCAACCAGATCTTGGTTTCTAAATATCATCATCCATGGAACAGAGATAGGGATCCTTGAAGAAGCAACTCCAGGTCTGTAGCAGACAAAGCACTAGGTGAACCTGGAGCATTTTGATGTGTCAGAAAGCGTGGATGTGCTCAAGGACCAGTGAGGTCATGCCAAAAGGACAAAGAAGCCAGCTTGAAGTGGTTGCCCACTGATCAAATATGTGAAATTTTGAGCTTCAAAAAATATAAATAATGATGATAATGAATAATAATACATTGAATAAAATAAAAATAAAATTTATGAATCCATAGTGATATTCAAAAGAGAAAGAACTTTAGCTTTTTTTCTTTTTTTCAGAAGAATAGCACTAGTAAGTGTAGAAGAAATGACAGAATTAGAAAATCATTGAGGGGTAGGTATGGATTAGTGGTAGACTGCATGCTTAGCATGCATAAGTCCTGGATTCAATCCCCAGTACCTCCATTAAAGAAAAAAATTAGGGAGAAGGGTGGAGAGAAAAAAAAACATTTTTTAATGAAACTACTTACCTCCTCCACCAAAAAAAAAAAAAGAAAGAAAGAAAAAGAAAGAAAATCATCACTTGGCAAACCTCCAATATAATAACTAAGGATCATCAATAAGGATTTTGAATAAAAGGTTGCTGGGGACATAATATTCTTACAGTCTCAAAATATTATATCCTATATATTAGTTATTGATTGAAAAAGGAAAAATGTATCTTTATAATGGAGAAATTGTGTGGTCACCACCTTAATCAAATAAATAATCAAACTTGGCATCACCAATATTTGAACCGTGTGTCATGTGCCACTTGGCAGGACCCAATAAGAAGTGCACAACCTCACCTATGTGGTTTTCTTGTCAAAATGTTTAACCTAAATCTACTCAAGAGGAAACAAGTCAGACAAAATCAAAATATGCAGTTTTATAAGACACTGGTCTTTTATTTTTTGAAATATAAAAATCAATGTCATGAAAAGATATGGGGACTAAAGAGGCAGAAATACCAAATGCAATGCATGAGCCTCAACTGGACCTTGGATCAGGATGGGGAAAGTGAATCATCTATAAAAGATATTTTGAACAACCAGAAAAAGTTAAACGTGGACTGTATATTAGATATGACCAAATTAATGTGAGTTTTCTGATGGGTGTTGGTAGTACTGTTGTTATATAAGAGGATGTCCTTTTCTTATTCTTAGAAGATGCATACTGAAGTATTAAATTAAAAATATGGAAATGACTAAATATAAGAAATTTCATAAAGTTAAACCTAATAGTTAGATACAAAGGCCACGATGTCCACAACTTGCTTTCAAATGCTTAGGAAAAAAAATTAATAGATGATAGATAAGTAGGTAGATAGGTAGGTAGATCAATTAAATAAGACAAAATGTTAAAAGCTGATGAACGTTGATGAAGGAATAGGAATGTTCATTGTAAAAATTTTCAACTTTTTTGTAGGTTTGAAAATTTTCAAAATACAAAGTTGAACAAGTGAGGGGGTAGGGTGGGATGAAAAACTCAGGTTTTCCCAATTAATGGTGAAACAGCTATTTAAGATACACTCAGTCTCTTGGGAGATTAATGCTCCATTTTTCAAGGGTTTCCCCCTCTTATTCTTTCTCTTCCCCTCTCATCTTTTGAGATCTGGGCACAGAAGACGTTGATACGATGTCTTAGCAATAGCCCAGCACGGGTGTTGCCTGGTCTACACTTGGTCGTCCTCCCCTGGCACCCAGATGATGTGTGGCTGCTGCATATCTTGCCTCACCTGAGCTCTGGGCATTGGTCCATGTGTTTACTGTGATTGCTGCTAAAACTGGATCTGCTTGTCTGATCTCTTGGCATAGGCAATCCATGATGATGGCTCTCAAGAAGCTCAGCCATCTCCTCCTGCGGACCAGGCTATCTATGTTGATTTTCACTGACGCTGCAAATCCTCTGAGACTTAACAACACCCTCCATCTGGACCTCAACTTAGAGTTGCCCACTCACAGCTACCACTATTGTGTTCCTTTGAACAGAGACCTCTACTGATCCTCTGCTATGAATTCCTGGCAAGCATGTTCATGCTTCTTTCTAAATTACCCTTTATATCCCCCTCAGAGTTGCTCAGGAACCTCTGTATCTCTTCTGCTATATGCACCAGCCATGGGAAACCAGCTACTGGTCTGCCTAAAACCACCATGACACAATTCTTATGATACTGTGGCCATCCCTTGTTGGCACAAAATTTTTCTTAGAGGCTTTCACTGTCTTAGCCAGTGAGGTTCCCAAATTTCCCCAAAACCTTCAACCCACGAAGCTGCACTGTGAGTAAAGGACAGTCTCCTCTCTTGCCCTCTTGCCTCTCACACACACGCCTCACGTCTTTCCTCAGCACTTGCTACTTTTCATACAATGGGACTTCTTTTGGATCAGAACCTTCATCATCTTCCTTTCATATCTGAAGGATATCTTTGCTGAATAAAGTACTCTTGCTGGCATTTTTTTCTTTTAAAAATTTGAATATATTATTCCACTCTCTTCTGGCCTACAGGGTTTTTGCTGAGAAATTCACTGACAGTCTAATGGGCCTTTTTTCTTTTACAATTTTTTTTTCTCTTGCTGCTTTTAGGATTCTTCTTGTCTTTAATTTTTGGCAGTTTCATTATAATGTGCCTTGGAGAGGGTCTTTTGCATTGAGATAATGGAGTAATCTATTAGCTTCATGAACTTGTATGTCTAAGTCTCTCCCCAGGCTTAGGAAATGCTCAGCTATTTTTTCTTTAAATAGACTCTCTGCCCACTTCTCTCTTCTCCTTCCAGAAGTCCAATTATTCTAGTATATGTCCATTTAATGGTGTCCCATAGATTATGTAGGCTTTCTTCTCTCTTTTTCATTCTTTTTTCTTTGTTCTGCTTTGGCTGGATTATTTCAAAGTTGCTATCCTTTAAGATCATTGATTCTATCTTCTGTTTGATCTGTTCTGCTGTAGACAACCTCACTGCACTTTTCATTTCATTCATTGGATTCTTCAGCTCTGGAGTTTCTGTTTGGCTCTTTTCTATTATTTCTATTTTTTTAATTAAGTTTCTCATTTTGTTCATGGATTGTTTTCCTGATTTCATTAAATTGTCTTTTTGTTTTTCTTGTCACTTACTGAGTATCTTCCAACAGCTACTTTGAATTCTTTATCTACTAAATTACAAAATTCCATGCCCTCGAATTTGGATAGTAGAAGATCACAATTATCTTAGGATGATGTCATGTTTCCTTGATTGTTCATGTTCGTTGGAGTTTTGCATTTCTGATCTTGCCTTTGAAGCAGCAGATACCTCCTCAAATCTTTACCTGTTGACTTCTGGTGGCAGATTTTTTTGTCAGTCCCACTTACCTGCTGCTTTCTCCAGCCCTATGAGGCTACACCCACTCCACGCTTCTTGCGCCCTCTTGTGGCAGAATTCTTAAGATTTTTATGTCTTTTCTGGTTCTTGTAACTCACGGGGCTGGCGGCTAGAAACCTTCCTTTTGTTTTCCAGAAGGTGGCGATAAAGCTCAAGTTTGTGATTTCTTGCCCACAGACTCAGGCCTGCCGGCGAACGGACTCCCTAGAGGAGCTTGCTCTCTCAGCTGCACTTGGGAGCAGACACAAGGAGACAGCTGCAGACTTGGAGGGAGAGGTGGATTTAGCACTCAGGGCCTTGGGGTTGCCAGTGGGCGTGGCGGGGTGGGGGAATCCTTGGATGAGGTTTTCCTAGCGGCTAATGGGTGGGCTTCCTTCTGCACTCCCGAAAGTTGTCCACAGGAGGAACCTCATCCCTTTAATGCCCTTTGATGTTCTTATACGCTTTCCTGATCTTGTCCCTCCCTCTAGTCACGGAGGTCCAGCATCAATAGTCTGGGTGCTACAGGACAGAAATGGGCTTCTCCAGCAGTGCTCCAAATAGCAGGGTAGCCAGCCACTCGCCCACCTCTCTCCCTTTGCCCCCATGGGATAGGTCACCAAGGGCTAGTTCAGCCTTCCAGCTGTGCTGCTTTGCAGGCAGGGAGGCCCTGGCAAAGCTCTTCTCACCCTCTCCAACGCGTCAAAACTTGAGTTCTTTTTTGTTCAAATGAAGTGCTGGAATCTCTCTTTGGGCAGGCTGTACTTCTACAGTCTCTCCTGTCTTTCCTCTGCCAAGATCAAGAGGGACTATGGCCAGTTCACAAGCTCCTGCTGGTTCCACTGCCCATACCAAGCAAGGTCTCTCTGCCTGTTGCCCAATGCACAGGTGGGGCAAGACTCCCCCTGGGCCCCCTGCCATACAGTATTGAATCTCACAACTCCCACAGAGGTACTTTTGTTCATAGGTAGATGCCAAATTCATTGTTTAAAGAGGAAGAGGGGGGCAAAAAGGGGGTCTTATGGTGCTGACATCATTCCCCTGCTTCCGAGCATCTACTGTGAATTGGAAGGGAACTTGTCGTCCATCTAATTAAACTTCTCCAGTTTAAACATAAGAAAACAGAGGCCTGGTAACTTGAAATGATTTGGTGTACATGCAAATATATGGTGGAAAAAGACTAGGAGCTAGTCCTTAGATTGCTTCCTAACCCAAAGCTTCCCAATTTTAATAAGAAATTTTTACATATTTGAGTATGTGATAGACAAGTTGATGGTACCCTGGAAACGTATGAGGAGCAAGAACCCTGATTACCAAATTCAAAACTCTAAGACATGGAGGAAGTTCCTCTTTACCTCAGACCCTCCCTCATTGCTTCATGTCTGATTTTATGAAACCTTTCTTCCTAGCTTGTTTCATTGCTTTCATAGTTTCCTCTCTGAAAATTCATCTCATCTATCTCTACCAGACCAGGAGCCACCTCCCAAACCTGAAATGAATGTTTCATTTCATCAGTCACCTATTTAAAGCTCCTCACTACTCTTTATTGGTTACAGAATAGAATATTGATTACAGGATGAAAGGCAGGCCTAGATTCAAATCATGGCTCTTCCCTGCCACTTTCTTTGATTAAACTGTGTTTCAAGCAACTCACTTAAACATCATGATTTTTAATTTATACAACTGATGATCGGGAATAAGAGTTCAAGGCTTAGATACTAGAGTTCAACCAATCTAAAAATATCCCTTAAACATAGCTTAATTATTTGAGTAGAAAATGGAAAAAAAGAATTTTTAACACCTTTATTGTCATTTGGTTCCTGTACAGTAAATTACACATATTTCAAATGTGCAATTCGATGAATTTTGATAGATGTATACACCAATGGAACCTCTACACAATCAAGATAGCTAACATTTCCATCATTGTCCAAGAGGCACAATTTTTGAATTCTCGATTTATCTCTTCCCACCTTATTTCCTCCCTGGTAACCATAAGTTTGTTCTCTATGTCTATGAGTCTGTTTCAGTTTGTAGATAAGTTCATTTGTGTCCGTTTTTTAGATTCCACATATAAACGATATCATATGGCATTTTTCTTTCTCTTTCTGGCTTACTTCACAATTTTTAAGGCAGCAAAAACATATATCAATAGCAATCAAACAAGGGGAAGGGTCATCATAACTTTCAAAAATTGGTAGCTATCAAAGGAAAACATTGAAGTTTCCAAATATTTATGGAACAAAGCTCAGAGCAGTAGGGCAAGGCTTTTAGCATCATCTTCCAAACTCTGTAGGGAAGATAAATGAAAAAAATCCTGAAAAATTTAAGCCATCCTCCCACCCTGCCCTGCAACATGGGAAAGAGAGATTCAGATGAGATATGGGGATCCTTTGGAGAAGACAGAGAATTTTGCAAAAGAGGAAATGTTTCATCCCAACTACCTTCATGTCCTACCAGAAAAGGGAATTTTTGAGACTCTCTATTTCAGTATCTTCCAGCTAGAAGAAAAATGGAGAGGATACAACAGAGCAATCATAAACACACAGAGTTAATTATCTCCATCAATAAATGGAGATTTAGGAGAAAGGCAGACAAAAGAGAATTATTGGGACAAGAATCTCTGAGGGAGGGAAAGTGGAGAAGAGACATTCTTAATGTCTGAAGGGAAGTAACCTACACACTTATTATTGATACAGGGCAAAACTCTCCTTTTATTATTTATCTTTTCCTCAGAGGAGGAAAGAGTAGGGGTGGGGAGAGAGAGAAAGAAATGGGTGACCATGAAAAGGAAAATCTGGTGGTATTGAAGTATAGAATCCAATAAGTAAAATGAAACAAAATTTTAGATTACTTTCTCTAAAGGAAACAAGGAACTCGGGACTCGCTGATAATTTGAAGGAATAATCCAAAGCCTAGTGATGTTCTTAGTGTGATGGAGATAAACCCCAGCAGTCAGACAGAGTTCAGCACAGGAAACATTTAATAAAATCCCAGGAGGGCAGCGTGCAGGTGCCCCAGCCAAAGACGTACACAGTCACAACTGAGCTCTTCCCCTGGCCCTGAACCTAAGAGAATAGCAAAGCAAGTGGAATTCATCCACACCGTGGCAGAGCCAATAGAAAGTGTAGACAAAGAAAGTGCAAAAAAGATGAAAAGAAAGGGCATGACAACTTTGTAAACATATATCAACACAAATAAATAAATATGAGAAAGAATACAGATGAAGAAACCATTCTAGAAGATAGCAGAGCCACACACAAAAAAATATTTCTTGCAAATGCTTCCTTATACAGACTTAGAGCATAAAATTCATTTTTAAAAGTAGTGCGTAAAGAAATATTAAAGGTTAAAAGGGAAAGTGCAAATCTAAGAAAAACTGAGAACCATACTGCACTATTTTAGAGCTAAAACATTAGAAAGCACAGAACAGCTCTACTGAATGTAATTTCAAAGTCCGAACCCATTCAAAGTTAACTCCCTTCTATCCCCTAACCTATGTGGAGTAGGGGATCAAAATTACCTTCTTTTCTTTCCTGGCTCCATCTCCCCAATTTGCTAGTCACTGCATTTAATATCTGGAGGGTAGGAGTGTTGCCGAAAGATCAGCTCTTCATCCCTGATGAGCCAAATTGAAACTCAGAGACAGTGTCTTGGAACATAGAAGAAAAGAGACAGCTTTATTACTTAGCTGGGCAAAGGGGATTCACAGCAGGCTAGTGTCTTCAAAACTGTGAACCCACCTTGGGCATGGGGCAGGGTGATGATATAGCCATGGTTCAAACAATAAACAATCAACAGAATCATTTTCTCATCAGAAGACTTAGAGTGGCGTCGTGATGCCTCCAGGCGACCAATTCTACAAAGGCTAGTGGTCTTTCTATCTCTTTATCTTATAAGCACCCAAAGTGTGGTCTTCTTGGTATTTAGCCTGTTTTGTAAGGTTACAGTTCTATGACCTTCTCCCTGGAGAATGACTCAGAAACCAAGCATGATTATTATTTTTGATTACTGGAATAAAAAAGAAATAGTAAAAGTAATAGCTTTATTTAAACAATGGGCCTGGAGCTGTAAGTAGCAACCAGTCAGTCAGATCAGTTGACCATTTTAAGGGCAAGCATAAGAATAAGAAATCTGTTAGCCTAAGTGCGGCCATTTTATTAATTCTCCTTCAGAAGGGTGTGTGCTGGGGAAATGGAGCACAGTTTTTGTGGCAGGTACAGTTGTAATCCACCTGCAGGGCCTTCTAGGTGGCAGCAGTCAATTGCTGGCTCTATGGGGTATCTTTGTGAGTTCTTCACAAATCCCCTCGGATTGCCTGGTCTGCCTTTTTCTGTCTGGCTCCTGGATTTCTGGGATCAATTCTCTGTTCCTTTTCCTTAGGCGGCACACCTGGTTAGGATCATTTCCACAGGGTCCTTATCAAGTCTCAAAAACATGCACCTTTAACCCACCGCGGGAGGAAGGACAGACAGCCAGTCTCAAAGTAGCCACCTTTGCATTCTGCCACCAGATGGGGCAGTTCCAGCCACAGCACCTCGCCCTTAGAATAGTCACTGGTAAGACCTTCATGCTCCTAGAGACATGCATAAAGCTCTCCAAGTAGCTCCCTGAAAAGAATGACACAGCAGTTGAGGATGGGGCATAAACTGGTTAAAACCAACTGGGCCCAAGATGGCAGAAGATTCTTGAGCCTCATGATATGCTTAATGTCATACATTTGTTGCTAAATGACACACCTGCAGGCACCATGACAGTTCTTAGACTGACCATAAAAGTCCAAAAAGTGGGTGGGTGACCATAAAAGTCCAAAAAGTGGGTGGGAGGGCCCGATTCCTGGAAATCCCCAACCTTTCCCGAAAATTGTTGGAATAATCTTCCTGTTTGTTAGCATATGAAATTACCCAGCCCACAAAAACAAACAACCCCCTACGCGGGGGCCACCTCTCTTGCCTTCTGAGACAGTCCTCACTCTGTCTATGGAGTATATATCTCCCTGAATAAATCTGCTTCCATTTTACTATGGCTTGCTCTTAAACGCTTTCCTGTGAGAGAGAAGAACCTAGTCTCCAGCAACAGTGGTGGTAGCAGTACCAGTAGTAGTAGCAACAGTAATATCAGGCAATTTGTCAGGCCCAAGTTCAAGGACGAGTGAAAAGACAGCTTGGTCTACTCAATATATATATACTTTTTAATTCAAGGTTTCTTTTACTTCTGTTTACTCCCAAAGCAGTAAATATACTGCTGCTGATAAAAATAAAGCAAGAGGTCAGTGGATGCAGCTCCCCATGCTCATGTACAATCCACAGAAGCCCATCCAGAGTTTGCTGGAATTGGCAGCCTGCCAGTTTTCCAGGTCAGAGGAGGATGCAGACTTCATGCCAGCTATATCAACACCCAGAAACAACTTAGACCTCCAGCAGGAGGCAATAACTCTGCTGTCCAGGGAGCCATATTCTCCAGACTCTGAAATTCTTGCTGTACCTGCACTGGAGCCATCTCCTCTGAGTAAGTGTTGTGGTGCTGAGGAGTTCCCAACCGTGTCTACTTAAGGATTCCTACCACAGAGGGAGGCACTCTTCTCCTTCCCCTTCAGAAGTGGGTAGGAAGGTGCGTGAAATGCAAAGTGCTCCGGCACCTCCTCTCCAGGGAAATCCCTTTCTCTTCAACCTCAGCTTTGTATGTAGACTGGAGATAGGGGAACAGCGAAAGCTGGTAGAACTACTTAAAGACAGTACACTTAGAATGTCTACATGAATGGTCTGGTACCTATCTTCAAAAGGAGAGGCACATATCATTTTGCTGTCACCTTTGGGGGCCTCCAGTAGAGCATCCTGAGATTTGTCTACTATACCCTGATGCATATAATTACTGATGAGGTGTCTGTAACTTCCTTCAGCCAGAGACACTGTCCCCTATTCGCATTTTCTCTGCAGTGCCTGGGATGGTGACTTGCTCACTGAAGAGAGCACATAAGTGCTTGGGAATTGAATTTAATTTTAAGGAAATGCAAATTTCCACCTTCTTCCTTTCTACCTATGTACATTCTACCCACTTTTCATTACTGGAACAAGACTAACTTTTCCATGAATTAGTCCAGTCCCATTTCAACCCCATTAATTTCTCCTTGTCTCTGAACTCCTCCAAAACTCTGTTTTATGTCACCATTTAAATTTTTTATGTATCTTGCCTCTTCAGTGAGACCCTGAGCTCTTTAGGGATATAGATCATCTTACACTTATTTGTTTAGAGGAGGTATTAACTAGCATTTCAATAAGTATTCAAAAAATATGTTAAATCAGATAAAAATCATCTTATCTCTCTTTCTCTGTCTCTGTCTCTAAATATATATATATGAATGGACTACTTTTCAATTGTGTTTTATATTGCACTGAACTAATGAAATTCAGATAAGTATCATCACAGAATGTCAGAGCAAGAGGGACTTCAGAGATTATGAATTCTGCAGTTTACCCCATTTTAGTGTAGCAGTACCTTCCAAATGCTGCCTCCCTCCACCCTCTGCTGACCATTCTAGTAACTGCATCTGCTTGAGTCTCATTTCAGAATGACGATCATATCTCTAAGTTCCTAAAATTATCTAAACCCAGTTTTTAATTCTGCTGTATGTAATACCACTTGCTCACACTCCAGAAAAATTGAAATTCTACAACCCATAGGTAATATTCATTTAGGCACTTGGGTTCTGGAGTCAGATTTTGTTCATAAGTCAGTTCTTCCATAGCTTGGATTTAACATCTTAACATCTCTAGTCCCGGTTTCCTGTTGTGAAAATGATGATGATGATAATAATAATAATAATAATAATAATAATAATAATAATAATAATAATAATAAAAAACAACCTTGCAAGATTGTTGTAAGACTAAGTGAATTAATGCCTGCAAATGACTTAGAACAGTACCTGAAAAAAAGCAAGTCCTCATTATTCTTACTGTTCAGTGGTGGTGGTGTAACCAAGCAGAATGCTATGGGGCCCTCCCTGGGGCAGACCTCTCCCCTCATGCCGTCTGCTATAGCTCTTCTCTGAAGTGCATAGATAACAGTATCTGATGCACATTTCCTGAGTTTGACAACTCCCACTAAATGGAAGATGGTAATTACTTGACAACCATGGGTACATAGTCTCCAACCTACTGGAGCCTGACTCCTGTGACAATATCCTGTTACCTCATCACCAATCAAACAGAACTGTGCATGAGCTGATCACATACCCGGCAACCCCTCTCTCTCATCTTGCCTTTAAAAATGTTTTCCTGAAACCCATGGTGGAGTTTGGGCTCTTAGAGCATGAGCTGCCCCAGACCCCTTGTCTGGTGACTTGTAATAAATGCTGCACTTTCTTTCACCACAAACCAGAGTCAGTAGATTGGCTTTACTGTGCACGGGTAAGAAGCCTCAAGTTTGGTTCAGTAACAGTGGTAGTTCTTTTTAATAATTTTCATACCAAAGACAAAATTTTCTTATTTGTTCGTTCTAGTACACTAAGGTCCTAAAAAAGACATGCACACTCTTCTCTACCTTTAAATCTCTGCACTGTGCACATGCTTGGCACAGAGTAATTTCTGAGTAAATGTTTGTTAAATACAATGTATAAATAATGTGACTATTAAGAGTGCAGGCTTTGGGTCAGATGACTTGAGTTCAAATTCTGACTCTGCCGTTTACTAGCTGTGAGACCACTTTTCTGTACCATCATCACATATATAAAACAATGGTGATTCCAATTCCTCCTTCATAAGACTGTTGCAAGAATTATATTATTGTATTCATGAAAAGCCCTGTAAGGTCTGACACATAGTAAATGATCCATAAATGTTACATAATACTGTTTGTAAAGACTTCCCAAAGTAATGTGGACAAAAATGTGGCCTGCCACTTCTGTAAACAAAGGGTGTTGCAGTCACAAAGCCATCAGCCACTGCCCTGCTCCCAGAGCACCCAGGAGATTCAGGATGGAGAAAAACAGGATACTGGTCTCACAGAGTTAAGGTGCATATCAAAGGAATAATTTCAATAAACCCAGACTCTTGCATCTTCCCATAGAGAGAAAATGTTAAATTCATTAATTTAAGATATCTGGGGTTGTTTTTGTTTTGTTTTGGTTTTGGTTTTGTTTCTATAATTAGCAGTAATCGTTTGAGATTTGACTACCTGTTTTTTTTTTTTCTTGCCAAAGCTCCTATATATCTTGACTCCTCCCTTACCTCTTCAAACCTGTTCCTCAGAGCTGAGAGGCTGTTTCCAGGCTATAATCCTCAATCATGCCCTGAATAAATCATAATTCTCAACTTTTAGGTTGTGCATTTTTTTAAGTCAAGAGTTTTGTTCATTAAGTAACATAAGCAGACATGTAAGAGCATTGGACAGACCTGAGTTTAATGCCTGACACTATCATTCATTAGAAACATGGTCTTAAACCCACTACTTAGCCTCTAAGCCCTGTGATCTGAACTAGAATTCCAATAGTACCTCGTTTCCTAGATCTGTTGTAAGGAGTGAATAAAATGGAGTAGGTAAAATGATTAACACTGTGCCTGAGGCATTGTAATCATATAATAAATGGCTTGCTTTATTTTGCTAATGTAGTTCTTGTTTTTATTATTTTGCCACTAATGAACTTTAAATCTAGATAAGAATCCGTGTTTACTGTGCTTTTCCTGCACAGCAACACAGCGCCTCGTGGTGGCCCTCTCTCTCCCTCTTCAGAGACGGCTCACATTCTGTCTATGGAGTGTGTACCTACTTTTTTTTTTTTTAACATTTGTCTATTGAGTAATAGTCATCCTACAATGTCATGTCAAATCCCAGCGTGGAGGACAGTCCCTCAACCATACGTGAACAACCCTCTCATAACTAACTCTGCCCAGTCAGCATCTTCTTTTGTCTTGAGCTGAGTACGGTATTTAAAGCGCGGATGTCAGCCATGCTGGGGAGTGGCTCAGGTTTCCGGGTCTATCCAATACATACATGTTATAAAGCTTTGTTTGATTTTCTCCTGTCAGTCTGTCTCACGTCAGTTTAACTCTTAGACCAACCAGAAGAATCTAGAAGGGTAGAGGAAAATTTTGTCCTCCCTAAGAGGGGATGTATGACATCATTGTTGTGTTACGTAGTTTAGATAGAAATGAGCACTGGGCAGGGGGAGAGGAAGGGGAAAGCAACAATCCAGAACACAAGGAACCTGAACTGTCAATCAACCATAGCACAGGGAACCTGAGCTATCAATCAATCAATCAATCAATCATCACTCAGTCACGAACCAGGATCTAAAAACAGGAAAAACAAAGAATCAGCCCCATTTTTCCTCTGTTGGATCGGCCCACCCCAATCTTGGGAGTGTACTATCTTTCATTTTTTTTTTTACAGATAGCCCCCCCACCCCAGTCCTCCAGAGTCCTTTACAAAAGGTCTATCTAGCTTAATAGGAACTTTGGTAGTTCTTTAAAAAGGTCATCACCCATGACCTATCTTTATTCTCCTAGTGTTGAGACAGGATGGAAGGGGGCAGGGCACAGCCATTCAAGGAATACTACAGCAATTAACATCAAAGTGGTGAAAGACTCAACTCCCAGTAGGCCTTGAGGCTCAGGATGATGAGAGATTTAACTTCTAGTAGATCCTGAGCTTCATTATACGCCCATGGCAATGGCGTCCCAAGGCTAGCCACAAAAGGTCAAAGACTGGGAAGTGGCCTACTTCTTGGGAACCCCTCAGCCTCTTCCCCAGGCTACTTAGACTGGTTCTTCCACTTATTAGCATATGAAGCCACCAAGCCCATAAAAACCAGCAACACAGCGCCTCGTGGCGGCCCTCTGTCTCCGTCTTCAGAGACGGCTCACATTCTGTCTATGGAGTGTGTACCTACTTTTTTTTTTTTTTTTAACATTTGTCTATTGAGTAATAGTGATCCTACAATGTGTCAAATTCCAGCGTAGAGCACAATCCCTCAGCCATACATGAACATACATATATTCATTGTTACATTTTTTTTTTGCTGTGAGCTACAAGAACTTGTATATATTTCCCTATGCTATACAGTACAATCTTGTTTATCTATTCTACATTTTAAAATCCCATTCTGTCTCTTCCCACTCCCGACCCCCTCACAACCACTAGTTTGCTTTCTATGAGTCTGCCCCCATTCTGTATTTATGTTTTGTTTTTGTTTTTGTTTTAGATTCCACGTATGAGTGATCTCATATGGTATTTTTCTTTCTCCCTCTGGCCCACTCCACCTAGAATGACATTCTCCAGGAACATCCATGTTGCTGCAAATGGCGTTATGCTGTCAGTTTTCATGGCTGAATATTATTCCATTGTATAAACATACCACATCGTCTTCATCCAGTCATCTCCTGATGGACCCCCAGGCTGTTTCCATATCTTACCTACTGTAAATAGTGCTGCCATGAACACTGGGGTGCAGGTATCACCTTGAAGTAGGGTTCCCTCTGGATATATGCCCAGGAGCAAGATTCCTCGGTCACATGGTAAGTCCATTCCTAGTCTTTTGATGACTCCCCATACTGTTTTCCACAGTGGCTTTCTTTGCTTTCCTCTCCCACTCTTAATGATTTAGATGTCTTCTTTTACACTTTTGTGTTTATTCTTTTTGTAATTCATGGTAGTTATTACCTTTCCAGTTACGAGTTTCTTATTTTTGTAGCATCCTGCTTCTTTTCTATTTAGAGTAGACCTGCCAATATTTCTTTTAGCATGGGTTTAGTGTTGCTAAACTCTTTTAGTTTTGCTTGTCTGTGAAGTTCTTTATCTCTCCTTCTATTCTAAAGGATAGCCTTGCTGGATAGAGTATCCTAGGCTGCATCTTTCTTTCATTCAGGACTTTGAATATATCTTGCCACTCCTTTCTGGCCTGTAGTGCTTGTGCAGAGAAATCAGCTGAGAGCCTTATGGGGGTTCCCTTGTAACTCACTCTTTGTTTTTCTCTTGCTACCTTTAGGATCATTTCTTTATCCTTGCCTCTGGCCATCTTGATTATATGTCTTGGTGTGGGTCTGTTTGGGTTTTTCCTGTTTGGGATCCTCTGAGCCTCCTGTACTTGGATATCTGATTCCTTCTTTAGGTTTGGGAAGTTTTCAGTCATGATTTCTTCAAATACCTTTTCAATCCCCTTTGTTCTTTCTTCCTCTCCTGGAACCCCTCTTATGTGTAGATTGGCACACTTTATGTTATCCCACAGGTCCCTTATATTGTTTTCATTGTTTTTCATTTGTTTTTCTCTCAGGTGTTCTAATTGGATGTTTTCTCTTGTCCTGTATTCCAGGTCACTTATTCGTTCCTCTGCATTATCTAGCCTGCTTTATATATAGCCTTTAGGTCAGCTCTCATCTCAGCAAATGAGTTTACTGATTCTACATGGTTCTTCTTCATAGCTTCTATTTCATTTTTGACATATTTTATATCTCTAAACACTATTTCTTTTAGTTCCTTCAGTATTTTGATCAGTCCTTTTTTGAAATCTTGATCTAGTAGGCCATCAATGTCTATTTCCTTGATCGTGCTTTCAGGGGATTTCTCTTGCTCTTTTAATTTGGAGTGGTTCCTCTGCTTCTTCATATTGCTCATATCTCTCTGCCACTGTGGCTGGTGGGTGGGTGGGTCACTCCCCCTCCTGATGCCACAGTCAGATGCTGCGCTTGGGTGAGGCTGGTGGGAGGATCGCGCCCCCTCCCAGCACCATGGTCAGGTGCTGCATTCCTGCCAGGAAGGTGGGTGGCCGCCTGCCCTCTCCCAGTGCCAGTCGCTCTGCTGCACTGTGTAGCTGCCCACTTTGCCTGGGGTCAGTGCTCCAAAGGCGGGCTCAGGGAAGACTGGGGAACAGCCCCGCCCCTGCTCCATGCCAAAACTCAGCTCCTTGTTTGTTTTGGCAGTGTGAGTTCTCTGAGGTACCAGGGCAGAAAGATCCTATCTGTCTCAGGCTGTAAACAAGTCTCAGTCCTGTCTGGAAAGTTGCAGAGCCCTCGGTGCAGATTCAGGGCTTAGCCCTGCCCCTGCCTGGGTGCTCACACAGGAGGAGACAGTGGCTGTGGCTGCGCCCCGCCTCTCTTCTCATGAGAAGCACCAGTAATGGCGCCACAGGTCTGGGGAAACAAAGGCTATGGTGCCCCTTCCCCCAGGGCACACCAGCCAGGTTATTTTGTTTTCTTCACAATTTATGGGGGACTGAGGTTGTTCTGCTCCGTATCCCCTCCCAGCCACGATGCGCAGCACCTTGCAGTCCCCAGGGCTGCCTCAGTGTAGCCACCTGAGTCCTCTGCCCAGCTTGGGCAGCCTGTCGCGGCCCCCAGCTGCCAGCTCGCGTCTCGGGCTGGGTGTCGCGGGGACACTTTGTGCCCGTTTAACTTAGTTCTTTTGGTCAAGGGGTGCTCAGGGCAGATCTGAGACTCGGAGGCTCCCCCTCCATCCCACTGACCTCTCCGTAGGAGAGGGGAGACCCAGCAAATGAGCGCCAGTCCTCCTTTGCCACTCCCTCCCTGCGGGACTGGTCCCACACTGTTTTGCCTTTTCTTCTTTCTTTTTTCCCCCTCTCCTACCAGATTTTTGGTGTCTTTGTCTTTCCAAGAGGCCAATGCTCTGTTGGAGTTCGGCAGCTGCTCTGGTTGGCTGAGTGAGTATTGGTGTACTTGTGGGAGAGAGTGAGCTACAAATATCCTTCTACTCTGCCATCTTGCCTCTCGCCGGAAAGTGCAGTGTGTACCTACTTTTAATCTGAGCACCCAACCGCCACATCTCATGGCCTTTCTCTTGCCTTTCAATGTATCTCTGACTAAATCTACCTTCACTCAACTGTGGCTTGCTCTTGAATTCTTTCCTGCATGAAGCCAAGGACCCACACTTGGCAGGGCACATCCTAGGGGCTCAACCGAGACCTGGGACACAGCCTTCCTCATGCCCCACATCTGTTTTCCTGCATCTGTCCTGAAGGGACTCCTGGGGCTCCTGGAAGATCTGGCTGTTCCTTCAGGTTTATTGTTCTGTGACCTTCTTTTCTTTCTGGAAAATAAATCCTGGGTTTAGGTACAAGTTATTTAGGGTAGGGCATAAATCATAGGGTTGGGATTGCTAAGCCCATTGTCACTCAGACAAGTTAAACAATAGCAGTAACAAGGAGGAAAAACAGGTTAGTCAGTTAGAAGTAACTCAAAGAAAGCAAGATAATGGATCACAATAAATTCTTAAAGCTGCCTTAGCGTTAGGGAAGCCATCTTGTGACTCTTTCATGGGGTCCTCCCTTGTATGAATCGTTCCCTGTCCCTCGTTTCTTGTTTGTAGGAAATAGGCTTCATTTAGCCTCCTTCACCTTCCCTGCATTCCAAAGGGCAGATTCAAACAGTTGCTAATCAGCAGATGGAGGGAATGCAGAAACAAAGGAGGAGCAGCTGAGAAATAATAGTGCAGCCTTGGGACAGGGTCCTGGTACCTTCTCAAGGAATACACATAGCAATATCTTTTAAGTTCTTCTGCAGGAACTAAGGTCCCCCCACCCCCACTGCCTCCAACCCCAACCCCTGCCTCTTATTTATAGAAAAGCTGAAGCCTCTCAGGCCTTAGATGGTTTTTAACTGCAGGACATTGGGCCCACCAGATTGCCAGCATTCTGATTAAAAGTAACTTTCCTTTTTGTTACCAAGGCTGTTCCCCCCACCCCCCACCCCGGGATCATACCCCTACCTCTTTCTCAAATAGAAACCAAGTATTCTTATCTAAGTCTCAGGAGGCAGCTGCAAAGAGAAGAAACAAGAACTGGTTAGAACTGTGGAGTCCAAGATGGCAGAGGATTTGACTTCCAGTGGATCTTGAGCCTCATTATATGCTCATTAGCATGCTAACTGACACACCCCCCAGCACCATGACAGTTGATGATCGCTGTGACAACAGGAAAAACGAGTACTAGGACAGAAGACAAGGCAATTGGCACCAGCGCACCCAGAACAAGGACATGATGAAGGAAGCCTCACATAAAAGTTCACGTGGCCTTAGTGATAGAGGGAGCTGTCTCCACTGGCCGTCTTGGCCGATGGCTCCCCACTCGAACGCTTTTTCCTAGCTTGAGAGCTTTCTTTCCTTTTCTTATTTTGAGAAATAAAGCAGCCATTCACTTTGTCCCTCTGCCTTTGCTGCAAAATTTTTCACAGCCAGTAATTAAGGAGTTTAAAGCAAACAAACTCTCTGCGGACTGATTAAAAAATTGCTGATTCATTCTTTACTGAGAATAACTTTAACCCAGAGGCTATGCTCCAGGAAGGAGATCACAGGCTGATGATCTCAGAAGAATGAACAGACCCTCCTGACTTCCTCCTGAAGATTCATTGAATTTAAGAGGAATGTAGCACCTTGTAAAATGCCCTAATTGTTACCACTTTTTCTATAAAACCTCAAGAGCCCAACCCCATTATGGGCTCACAGTCTCTAAGGCACTGACCTGCTGTGACTCCCTTTGCTGCTGCCTCCGACCCTCAATTCGGCTATTGGGGTATAGAGGCCAGTTTTCTGGCAAGAGTGGCAAGGACCCACACTTTGGTGGGCCTTCTAATTTAGGGGTCTCTCTATTGGCTAACAAGTGTAGATTTTGGGACTTAACAGCTTCCATTATCAAATGAGACAATTCCCTGTAGTGAATCAATCGATCTTTCTCTGTCTCTCCCATATATACCCATTTAGTCTGTACCAATGAATTGATTTGTTTCCAAGTGGTTTTTTTCTAGTGCTAATGCAACATTGTAATGTATCTATTATATTATTCAAGCAGCACAAGTTATAGTGGTATCTAAGTAAACTATAAGTGGTAAATAAATTGAAATACTTATAATTTTAAATTATATTGTAATTAAATTATTTTATAATTTAAAAACATAATTATGCACACATTTTAAATTCTGTATGAAGGCATAATATAATGTACAATCAAATAGAGATAAAGAAACTAGTAATATGATTGGAATGATAAAGAAAAAAGAGCCTGGAAGAAGGTACATTGCAAATTGTACAATAAATAGCAATTGAAATTTGCTGCAGCAAAGTTTAAAAGCTGTTCTTTGTGTAAGAAAATCTATAGATAATAAAGTAGACTATTTTAGGGCATAATTTCAACAATTGCATAAAGAATTTGGAAAAAAAAAGTTTCCCCTCAATAGTAAAACAAAACAAAACAAAACAATCCATGAAAGCAACCACCTAGAATCAGAATCAAATGTCCAACACATATTGTTTTAATGATTTGTAACAGGATGCAGCTTGTAACTTTGGCCAATCATAAATTAGCTTGGATTTTTGACCACATAGAAATAATTTATATGGAGAGATAATAAAATATTTTATTCATGGAAATTAGATTAGAAAGTTTTCAGGAAAAGACTAAAAATGAAAATGGTATTTTACAAAAAAGTGAAAGATTTTCAATTAAGCCACCAAACAATTGGTTCCAGAATATGAGGCCTTACATACAATATCAAGTACCATGGATTCGAATAATTTCTTTTAATTGAAAAAACTCTTCCTGGCTTTAGATTAGATATACAATATAAGACACTGTCACAACTGAATATCCACATGCAAAATTATGAAGTTGCACTCTTTATTTCACACTGCACACAAAATTTACTCAAAAGGGATCATAGACCTAAACGTAAGAAGTAAAACTATAAAACTCTTAGAAAACATTAAATTTTTATGATCTTGGGTTAGGCAAAGCCTTCTTAGTTATAATAGAAGCACAAGCAACAAAAGAAAAGTTGATAAATTGGACTCCACTTATAAACTAAAATCTTTTTCAAAAGATACCATCAAAAAAGAGAAAAAGATAGCCCACAAAATGGGAGAATATATTTGCAAATAACATACCTAATAAGGGACTTATATCTATAATATGTAAATAACACTTACAACTCAGTAATAAAAAGGTAACCAAATTTTAAAATGAGCAAAGGATCTGAGTGGCCATTTCTCCAAAGAAGATATACAAATGATCAATAAGCACATGAACAGGAGCTAGACATCTTTAGTCATCAGGAAAATACAAATCAAAACCACAAAGAAATAGCATTTATCATCTCCTAGAATGGCTGTAATCAAAAGGACAGACAAGTGTTGAGAAGGATGTAAAGAAATTGGAATCTTCATATACTGCTGGTGGGAATGTAAAGTTGATGTGGCTTCTTTGGAAATCAATTGACAACTCTTCAGATGTTAAACATAGGATTATCATATGACCTAGCATCTTCCCTCCTAGGTATGTACCCAAGAGAAAGGAACACAGACATTCACATGAAAATATGTACATAAATTTTCATAGCAGCATTTTATCCTAATAGCCAGTAAGTGGAAAAAACCCAAATGTTCATCAGTTGATGAATGCATAAATGAAATGTGATATATAATCACACAATGGAATATTATTCAGCCATAAAGAGGAATGAAGTCCTGACACATGCTGAGACAGGAGGGAAGAGGGCAAGGCACAGCCACTCAAGGAACGACAGCAATTTAACACCAAAATGGAAGATTCACCAAAATGGTGGAAGATTCAACTCCCAGTTGGCCTTAAGGATTAAGAGGTCTAACTTCTAGTAGATCTTGAGCTTCATTATATGCTCATTGTAACAGCGTGATAAATAACATGCCCTCAGGTCCATGACAATCTCAAGGCTAATCGCAAAAGGCCAAAGAATGGGTGGTGGCCTAATCCCTGGGAATCCCAGCCCCTTCCCCAGGGCAGTTGGAATGATCCCACCTGTAGGCACGTGAAGCTACTAAGCCCACAAAAAGGCAACACCATGCCTAGTGGCCTTTTTTCACTCTCTCCCCTTTGGAGATGGCCCGCACGCTATGGAGTGTGTACCTACTTTTACTTTAACCTGAGCACCCAATTCTCACACCTCTTTCCTTGCCTTTCTCTTGCCTTACACTCTATGCAGGGTGTATCTCTCTAAATAAATTTACTTTTACTCAACTGTGGCTCGCACTTGAATTCTTTCCTGGGCGAAGCCAAGGACCCAGACTTGGCAGGGCACGTTCCAGGGGCTCAGTCGAGACCTGGGACACAGTCCTTCACACCTGTTTTCTTGCATCAATGCAACATGGATAAACTGTGAAAATATGATAAGTGAAAGAAATCAGTCACAATGATATTCTATCATTCCATTTATACGAACTGTCCAGACTAGGAGAATCTATAGGAACAGAAAGTAGATTAATGGGAGAAGGCGGGAATGTGGAATGACTGCTAACGGGTATGGGACTATTTGGGGGATGATGAAATGCTCTAATATTAAGATAGTTGTGATGGTCCCATAGTTCCATGAGTATACTAAAAACTATCGTGTGTTTTTAAAGTGTGAATTTTAGGGTATGTGAATATATCTCATTGAAGCCATAAAAAAAAAAAGAGAGAGAGAAAGAGAAGGGTAGGGGAAGAAAGGGGATGGAAAGAGGAAGGTAGTATAGAAAAGAGGACAGGAAAGATAATGAAAAAATGAGAAAAGCAAGAGCTGCAGTTGTGGGTCTTTATAAGGAATGGAGAGTAAAGGAAGGGATAGAGTGAGATTTGATTGTGGTTTCAGAATGGAAGATAATAAATCAACAGAAAAAACAGAAAAGGATTTAACAGATCATAGCCATGGATTATAAATAGAACTGAGACAGGAGGGAAGGGGGCAGGGCACAGCCACTCAACAAATGACAGCAAACAAATTGTTAAAGATTTACCTCCTAGTTGGCCTTGAGGATTAAGCAGTTTAACTTCTAACAGAACTTGAGCTTCATTATTTGCTCATTGTAACAGAGTGATCAAATAACATGCCTGCAGGCATCATGACAGCCCCAAAGCTAACCGCAAAAGGCCAAAGAATGCATCGGTGGTGGTCCAGTTCCTGGGAATCCCAGACCTTTTCCCAGGGCAGTTGGATTAATCTCACCTGTAGGCCTGTGAAGCTATTGAGACCATAAAAAGTGACAACACCACGCCTAGTGGTCCTTTGAGCTCTCTCTGCTTTGGAGATGGCCCACACTCTGTCTATGGAGTGTATACCTACTTTTACCTTAACCTGAGCACCCAATTCCCACACCTCTTTCCTTGCCTTTCTCTTGCCTTACACTCTATGCAGTATGTATCTCTGTAAATAAATCTACCTTAACTCAACGGTGGCTCGCACTTGAATTATTTCCTGCGTGAAGCCAAGGACCCACACTTGCTCGGGCACGTCCTAGAGGCTCAACCGAGATCTGGGACACAGCCCTTCTCATGCTCCACATCTGTTTTCCTACGTCAGAATCGCTGTAGTTTTCTTGAAGAGATGTAAGTAAAAGATTACAATCCTTATTTAATATTTTTATTCTTATATTATGTACATATAACTGTGAGGAGGTTAGGCCATATAGGACCTAACCCTTTATTAACATTATATTATAAAAGAGGTTTTGTACAGAGAGCATACAGGAGAAATTACTTGATTTGACAAATAGCTTTGAGAATCTCACCAAAGGTGACATTTGAGCTGCCTCTCATAGGACAAATAAAAACGAGATGGGGATCTAAGAGGTAGGGTATCAGTTTATCCAGAGGTATGGTGATGTGAAAAAGTATAGCATAAAAGAGAAGTATGAGGGAAATGAAGTAAAGAAATTACTTGGGGTTAGGAAGAAATGGTTCTTTCCCATTAGACAATGAAATTTTAACTTTATCCGATAAATGTTAACAAGCCATGGCAGGTGTTAAAATTAGAGATAACTATCAGATTTTCATTTTAGAAGAGTAAAGGCTTTCTTTGACTTCTTCTGATTCCAAGACAAACTGAGTTCCCCCTTTTCCGAATTTCCCAGGTCTTTTTCATTTAGCTCTTAACGTTCTGCCTTGGACCCAGTCTGAATAAATAGATTATAATTTCCCAGAAGATAAAGTATAAGGTTCTTGTAGGGGAGTACAGTAACACTGTATAGAAAGTAAACAGCTGAATTAGAATGAGATAATGGCTACCCTTTACTAGACAAAAAAGTTGTAAGATTCAGGGTGTGAGTTATGAAGTCTTGGGAATTACTAGAAATGTTCATATTCCTGGCTTGCTTGGTTTTCATTGGTTTCATTTTAAACTTGCTTTTCATTATCTTTCATGTAGAGCTATCCAAATCTTGACAGCTTTACAAATCCCTGGACTTTGTAACATTACAGTTACTATCTCAGAACTCTGGGTCTAATCGGGAGAAGGTAACTAACAGAATTCCTTAGGCAGACACCCACTTTCAACATTCATTCGCTGAGCCAGAAGCTTTAGATAGGGTCATCTTGCACCTCTATTTCCAAAACTACTCTCCACATCCCCACACCTGTACAGTAATAAATAGCCTTGGGAATATTTGGAAAGTCAAATTTACTTATGTAATTAGATTCCCGTTTGTTTAACTTAACTAAGAAATCACAGAACATCTTTTCGCTTTGGGGGCAGAGTTTGATAGTAAAGTGAACTTCGACTCCGTAGAGCAGAAACGATTTGGGTTGGATAGATTCCTCTGGGTTAAAGTCAAGGTCGAAAGCCAGGGAGACGTCGTTCGCCAGGCGCCTCTCCAAGCCCTCTCACCCAGATTCCCGACCGACCGCGGCCCCGCCCGGTCGCCGCCGGCAGCCCGCCCAGCCCCCGCTCCCGCGGCCCTGTCGCCCTCCGGGCTCCATCTCCGCACTGCTGTCAGCCTCAGTTTCCCCGCAGGACGCTCATCTTCTGAACTCAAAGGACCAGCGGGAAGCAAAGCCTTTTCAGGGGCCTCCCCTGAGGACCAGTCAGGCCCCGAGAGCGCGTCAGACCCCTTCCCAAGATGGCGCGGACGGCGCAGGCGAGGTTACAGGCCCAGCGAGCATTCGCCTAAGCTGCCAACGAAGCCCTGTTCCGTCTTCCATTCTCGTCCATCCTCTAGTCCCAGCCTTCGGAGGCCCCGCCCCTCCTAAGCCCCGCCCACGCCCACGCGGGTGGTTGGGGCAAAATATGGGCGGGGCCAGACGGATCCTGCATCTGCTGGATCCGCCGTCTTGACTGACACGGCCGGGTGGGTTAGAGGCTGAGTAGCCGGACCCGGAGTCGACATGGCAGCGGTGTTTAGGCGAAGCTGCGGGGTGAGAGGGAGAGCTGGGCTCGGCGAGGGTGGGGAATGGAGGTTGTGGTGTTTGGCGAGGGGAAACTGGAGAAAATAGGTGCGTCCCAGAGGGGTGGGAAACGAGGTGAGGGAGGAGCCTGCTTCGGGGCGCTTTAGCACCCTCTACCTGCTCCCCGCAGCACGCCCACCGCCTCCTCTCATTTGTGGGACCGAGTGCTTCCTGGGTTTTCACTTTCCTGTATCCCCCAGTCTGCAGTTGCCACGTATATTGGCAGCGTCCACTTCTCGGAGTATCCTTTTTCTTTCTTGGCCCGAGAACTTTCCAAAGATTTCCCCGAGGATCCCATCCTTTGCCAAAGTGAACCCATCTCTCAATTGGGCAGGGCCTCAGAACTACAGCCCTGTTTTTGCTGAACTGGACTAGTACGCCTTGGAGAAAACTATCTGCTTTCTATCCCCAGCCTAAGAAGGGAGTCCTCAGTAAATTTCATTCTTCATGTATACTGATGCGGATGTATACTGATGTATACTAGAAAATGCAGCATTCAGATAGTCTTACCTTGGGTGCCTGTCAGGTTACCAGGGCCAAGTCACGGGGGAAAGGGAAAACAAGCAGCTGAACTTTGTGACATTTAATATGTTTAATACGCGTTTGGTTTTGTAATGTGGTGGAGGACGCTTACACGTTGTGAACGTTTAAAAAAGTGAAAAGAAGATCCTACCCCAGAATTTTTCTTGATGCTTGTCTTTATGTTCTAGTGTTGTGTCACAGATTTTAAATTGTCTCAGTCACTAGATACATTTTGCTATCTTAAATACTATTGATGTATTCACACAAGACTGTCATTTAACTGTCATTTATAATTGAGTAAGAAAGTTATGTCCTTGACCATAATAGGAGCAGTTTTAGAGTTTAGAATAATGTCTAACGGATTATTGCTCAATATTTGTCATTATTATACAAGTTAGTGGGCTCTGAAGGCAGAAATGGGGATTTTTAAAATGATTTTAGACTCTGACACCAGGAAAAAAAAGACACGGATCTCTCAATCTCTCAAAGAAAGAATATAGAGAAACCTGATCCAGAAAACTTATACAACTGTGTCTTTTCTTTGACACGCCCATAAAACTAAGACTCTTATTCCTAAGAAATATGCAAATATGTTTAACTATAGTTGTACTGTTACTGCAGAGTTGATGCTTGAGTAAAGTTGCTGCCTTTTGGAGATTCGGAATTCTAGTGTTCTGAGCAGAGAGCCCAACGTAATAACCAATATTTATATGGCATTATTGCTTCCAAGATATTACATTATTTTAGTCATCTCAACAATTACCCAGTAAGATTAGCCCCATTTTCCACTTTTGAAAAAGAAATTAATTAACAGGTGGGTTGGCATTTTTTCCCTCCCAGTAGCTACCTTTGTACTTTGTTTTATGTAACATGTTTTCCTGAAAAATCATATGTAAGCTTTTTGTAAATTATTTTAAATACACTAATAAGTCACTATTTAAAGCCTCTCAGCACACCATTTTACCTGTATTGTGAGGTCTAATTTTTGTCCAATGCTGTCTAAACACACATTTAGAAGAGTCAAGTATTTTGGTCTGATCTTTGTGGGAATTTTTTTCTTTATATAATCTGTTAACCAATTAGGATACTTAAATTGAAAGAGCCGTAGAGCAAGGTGGTAAATGGCATTGGCTCTTGATAGTGAATGTTAGAGTAATAATTCTGGTTCCTAATAGTAGAGTGACCTTGACCAATTTTACTTGACCTTTCTGAGCCTCAATTTCTTCACATGGAAAACAGGAATAAAAATCGTGTCTTAATGTTAGGCTTGACCTGAAGATTCAGTGCATTAACATGTAGAATGTGACTAAATGAGAATAGGTTTAGTCTATGATGACTAGACAATGGATATCAGAGAAACCGTGTTTTACTTCCAAAATAAGATTAATGAAAATTGCAAAGAAAATGTGAATTTTTAATACTGTAATTTTTTCAAAATTGTAGTATAAAGTATGTTATTATTTTGCAAGGATTATTTAAATTAAGGTATTTGACAGTCTATATTGTCACTTTAAATGTAGGTAGTTCTCTTTGCAAGTTGAAATTGTCATCTACAGAGTGGACAGTTTCTTCTCACAGATTTTGGAAAACAAGCAAGTTCTGTCCTTGATCTTTTAGTTTTTAGTTTCTGCTTTCTTTCAGTGTCTAGCTTACTAGAATTGTCCAGAGATAGTTCTGTTAAATCCTTCGAAGCGTTAAGTGTTTAATTTTGACTGTCCTTAAACATTTACCCAGGAGTTCCAGTATGGTTTCCAGTTTGATGACTGTAGTAAATGCCAAGTGGTTACTTTTTGTGTACATTAAACTGTCATGAGTATAAAAATGGGTTGGAAAGGAACAATATCTGATTATATTTTTATATATCCTTTTGAAGAAATATGAGTATATTTCAGATATTAAGTAGTATATTAATGGTTTAAAACAAGGTTTGCAAACTTTTTCATAAGAGGACAGCAGATATTTTTGGCTTTGTGAACCATATGGTTTAAAAACTGCTGTGAAAGCAGTGTGGTGTGGCTGTGTTCCAATAAATTTTGTTTACAAAATTGATGGGGACCATAGTGTGCTAATCCCTGGCTTAGAACATTCTAAGAATAATTATACACAACAGAGGAAAATACAGAACATGGCTTTAGACTAATTTGTTTTGTTAAATAGAGTGAGGTATCTTAGAAAATGGGATCCTCCAAGGGGAAGATTCCCAGGGGCATAGTTGGGAGGATCACAGGGACAGGGTATCAAAGCTGATGGACTAGGCAACTCTTGAACATAGTATAATACCATCCTATTGTTGCCTCTTGTTCCAATTTTCCAATCACAAGTGTTCTAGAGCTTCTGGGTGAGATTTCTGAAATAATGGCCTGAAGTTTACTACTACCCTGACTGTTACTAGCCTTGGAAACACTCCATTTTAGTAGTGCAGATACTACTGATCAGTTTTATTTGCATTGGGTTTTAAAAGAATTTCCACTGTGATAGGTGTTCAAATTTCTGATAATTGGCTTAATACAGAAATCAAATTATGGTTGAAGGCATTTAAGTAATTACTCAAACTATGTTCTTTTAGATATGTATGTATATATAATTATTCTCATTTTATTGCACTTTATACTCATTTTACAGTAGATATGACACAGGCATTAAATAACTGCAGAGAGACCACTGGAGAGAAGGGAGTGCAGGGAAACATGGGGACCCGAGGGGAAGAGACTCAGATCCAATGACAGCACAAAATAGGAAGGGTTCATCTGTGTGTAGGGTGTGGAAGCTGCTTTTTTTTTTTTCTTTTTTGAATGGAGGTCCTGGGGCTTGAACCCGGGACCTCAAGAATGGTAAGCATGCACTCTACCACTGAGCTGTTTCCCTGCCTCATAAACTATGTTGTTGAATATGGTCAAACAGGTTGCTCTACTCATTTGCAATTGTCAGTATTCTCTTATTGGATTGATGTTTAATTTATCAAATTTACTGTAAAAAAATTGTTCTTTATAGGTACTGAGAAGTCTTACTCATTTTGACTGGAGATCACAGCATACAAAAGCTGTCCTAAAACGTGAACCAGGAGCGGGATTTAGTTTTGGTATCTGTTCTGTTCTGCCTTTTGACTTTAAACTTATATTAGTTATATATATGCAGCTTTTTATATGTATTTGGAATGTATTTGTAAACAAACTTAGTAATGTCTGTCAGTGAGTAGAATCCATCAGTATCCATAGATTGTTCATAGTTAGTCACACTCATTCTTTCTGATCTTGTTTTCTTCTTGAGCATAATACCCTATTCATAAATCTATATTAGCACTATACATATATATTCCTGCCATTTTTCCTAAGTAAATAGCCTCAAATAAATAACAGATTCCCTGATACATATGAATATTCTCAACTTAGAAATTTAAATGCAACAAATATTTATTAAATACTTATTGGATATCCAATGCTAGGTACCTGCTAGTAAGCCTGTTTTGGCCATAATATATCTGAACTGCAGTTTGGTGCTAGTAGATGTGGTTCTCAGTCTTGAGGTCAGGGAGCCATGTGGTGTCAAAGGGAAAAGGAGTAAGATTTTCTCTCCCCTTTTTTATCTGAAACGAAGTCCTGGGCAAAATAGTTGAAATAATAATCCCTTTCTTCAGCATCCTTTGGCCCCTAAAGTGCTTCTTGCTTCAAAATGATTACCTTTCCTCTAGTTTAAAACCCATTTTCTCAGTTCCCTTGGTTTCAGAAAATAGTTAAAAGGCAGCTGAGATAATTAACTCACACTCAGGTAGAAATAAACTCAAAACTCTGTAGAGTTATCATTTTGAGTTTTATTCTTTCAAGATTGTTAGAGTATAAAGTTTTTTTTTTTTAACAGAATAAAGTAAAAATTTTGAAGCACAACGTAAGGATAGCAGTTTGGGAGACTGAATCTTACTTCCTTATTGAGATGTTAGGTTTGGTATGATTGCTGTTTAGTTTCAGTTTGTCACATACAGGTTCATACTGCAAAGTAAAAGACTAGCAGGAGAAATCTATGGTGGTTTGCTAAGCGGCAGAGTATGAGATATGTTTAGAAGAGGGTGATTGTGAA
Organism: Vicugna pacos; assembly: GCF_048564905.1. Classification (NCBI taxonomy): domain Eukaryota; kingdom Metazoa; phylum Chordata; class Mammalia; order Artiodactyla; family Camelidae; genus Vicugna; species Vicugna pacos. The sequence continues at coordinate 12,343,529 of NC_132999.1, read as the reverse complement.
GCTAAAGTAAAGAAGTAGAGGCAACACCTATGACCAGTTGCATCTGGTTCTTTATCTATAAAATAAAGATAATATCTACAACACAGGATTTATTTGAATATTAAATTATATAATATATGTAAAGTCCTAGCACATAGTGACTAGATTAAAGAAAGATCTCAAATAATACATAATAGATCCCTGCCTTCCCTACTTTTTACCCACCCACAATCTTAATATGAATCGGCCCCAATTTTAGAAGTAAAGTTGTGAATGAGAGAGCGAACACTAGGCTGAAACTCTAAGTATACTTTTACTGCTAACTCCATTGTAAGACTTATGGGGTTATCATTTCCTCACTCTGGGCTTTTGTTTCCTTATCTATAAACTGAGAGATTTGTTCTTAGGCTATTCAATTCAGCAGCAGATTTCTAAAACCTTTTACATTTTATTTCTCACATCCCTATAGTCTTATGCATTCTTGCTCATTCTTGCTTCCCTGCCTTTGCTCTCATTCTTCTTGTCCGAAATACCCTGTATCTCTTAAATTTCACCTATCCTTTAGTGTTGGATGCAACCACAATAAAATGGTATGACAGTGTGGATTTGAAAAAAATGCAGTCATAATTGGCTCCTGTTCTCAGTTCAGCTGTCCTGTTTATTTCATTAATTTGAGAAACCTTCCCACCACTTTTGCCAGATACTTTGTGCTAATTTATAAACTTAAATTATCTGAGTTTAAAGGAGGAGTAAAATTGAAATTATGGTATTAATATTTTTATATGGTATGTTGGAACGAGTTTTATTGGTTTGTGGTCACTGGTCGTGTCTTATCTTCCTGTTAGATTGATTCTTGAGATCAAGGCATGTCCGACATACTAGTTTCATTTCAGTCTGCTCTGATGAGTCTGGATAATAAGTAAGAAACCTTTTTTTTTTTTTTAACCTTAACCTTTGGAAGAGAAAAACTCAAGTTTGTATCTGTTACTCATTAATAAAAGCTAGAAATCTTACCTACTCTTTTGGCATTAGCATTGACATACATTTATTCGTATAGTACAGTGAAATCTTGATTAGTCTGAAAGCACATTATAGGCTTTGATCTTTTGGTTATCAGGGGTTAAAGTCATTATAAATATAGGTTTCCACATACTAATTTCATTTCCTCAACTCACTGTCCTGTTTTAATGTTTTCTAAATAACTTTCCCTTAGAGTTAACTGAACAGCAGAAAGAATTTCAAGCTACTGCTCGTAAATTTGCCAGGGAGGAAATACTGCCAGTTGCTGCAGAATATGATAAAACTGGCGAGGTAGGTATATGCATTTTAAGGAGAGAAAAGTCTTTTACATTTTTTACAAGATTTTAAATATAACTAGATCTTAAGTATAATTGACTTTTTATTTAATATTTTTTTTTCTTTTAGTACCCTGTCCCAATAATTAAAAGAGCCTGGGAACTTGGTTTAATGAATACACACATTCCAGAAAGCTGTGGTAAGCTTTCTTAACATTTTTAATGCTAGGATGCATATGAACAAGAAAATTTTTGTTTTGAACAAGAAAAATTTTGAAACTCTATTCAGTCATCCTTTCAAATATTTGTTGCCATTAAATGGTTTTCTATTATGTGCCCCTGTTCAGACTTCAGTATTTGACAGCTTTTAGAAGCCTTGTACTCAACACTTTAGAGGCATTTTTCCTTCTTTATACCAGGTTCCAATGTTAACTTGATCCTAATTCGTGGTAACTTCTCTCTCTAGAGTTAGTCAGTTGGTTGCATTTTAATTCTACCTTCAGTTTTACATATTATTGAGACTTCTTTCACTCCTTCCACAGTCAGAGGGTCAAAGTTTTAGCAGAGTTGAATCAGATTTTTACAAAATCACGTTGAAACAGGAAGACAGGTCCAGATTACAAATAGTAAGAGAATTTTTTGTAATTTTAAAACTTACTTTAGCGAAGTATAATTTGTTACTGTACTAGCAAGAAAACTTAGTTTCTTGTGTTATAGACATTGTATTTTCAAGTTTGCATTTAAAATCAATTAGGATTTATTGGAAGTAATTTAAATAGTTTACCTTTATTTCTATCGAGATGTGCTATATATTATAATGGGTTCTTAAAACATTTTGTTACTGTAGGAGGTCTTGGACTTGGAACTTTTGATAGCTGTTTAATTACTGAAGAGTTGGCTTATGGATGTACAGGCATTCAGACTGCCATTGAAGGAAATTCTTTGGGGGTAAGTAACTTAGAAAATTATTGCCTACCTGAGCTGTGTTAATGAAATAGTACTGCTAGGTTAGGTTAGTGGAATATTGCTCTCTTTAAAAAGGAACACAAGATTTGGCAGTGAACCTTAGAGCTCTTCTTTCATGAGTTGATCATTCTGGCCCTGTTGTCTTCAGTACTTGGAGTTAGTTCTAGCTGTCCTTGTGGGGAAACTGTACACTTTGGCTACGGCTTCAGTGGCAATTCTTAGGTAAGGACATTTCTGGGGAAGGGTCAGGATGGCTTGCTGTCACTACTGGCGATGCTGAAATTTAGTGAGTGATTCTTAGGAGGCCTGATCATATATACCTTGTCAGTTATTGTGAATTTGATTCTTGTACATTTTACCACAGTAGATATTTACATATTGTATTACCAACAAGTCCTATGTAACTTAATTTTATGAAAATACTTGGGTTAACAGATTTATACCGTTATGGTTCTAGCTGTCTAACTTAGAGGCAGAATAAAGGCTAATTCTTTGGACTTACTCCCTGGGGAAAGATACTTCTCTTGTTCTGAATTATAGTATTTTAATTTTCATGCCTAATTTAAAAAATATCTTTTTTTTAACATCACTTTTATTTGGTTGATAGCAAATGCCTATTATCATTGCTGGAAATGATCAACAAAAGAAGAAATATTTGGGGAGGATGACTGAGGAGCCACTGATGTGTGTGAGTATGTGCAGCTGCTGCTTTATTTCACATTTAAAGAAGGGAATAAGTGTGCTCCTTTCCCTGTTCAGTCTATATATATATATTGCACTATAACACATTAAGACCAAAGCAGCATAGTTAGGGACAATGATGTTTCTGGGATGCCAAGAAAGTATCATAACAATCCTCTAGCTTATTTGCAGGAGAGAAATACCTACTTAATGGAGCACTCTGGACCAGAACTGAGTGGTTGTGTCAGGAAGTTTAGATTGACTACATGACAGTAGGTGTTTGAACTAGAAATTTTTTGAACTAATAAATTAATAATGTGACTGAAAAGGTAGCAGTTTGTTGAATGACTGACTTGGGTAGGACATTTATAGATTTTATTTAATTTCCTGAGAATTACTTAACAAATTTTTAGTTGAATTTCTTGGATAAGATACTTTTGTACATTTTACACACATGCATATTGCAGATCTGTTCTGAAAGTGATTTTACATAAGAATTTTTATTTCTTTTGGTTATTAGATTTGAATCTAGGATTTGATTGTGATACCAAAATATAGTAAATTGTTATTAAGTTTTGAGCTAATTTTGAGAATTGGTCTGAAAGAGTAGAAAATAATATTTGAAAATAAATATTTTTTATTTATATCAGGTACCTAAATTTCAGGCAAACTAATTAAGACATTTATACATATTTCCTACTTAATTGGCAATTTTTTTCCAACAAATGAGAGTTACTTAGTAGGCTGTTTCTCAATACCAAGAGTTGTGCGGAATATCTACATTCTTTTCTTATAACATATAATATTAGAAATAGGCTTTAAAAAAATTGTAGCATAGAGATGCTTAGGAGAACCTAACTTAATGCATTGATATGAATATTTGTAATTGTCTTATTAGTACAAATCTGTATTTCTAAGATTTAAAAAAATCTTTAAACGTAGTTCAAATATTTTAAACATTTCTTTGGCAGTTTGTGATTAATACCTTCAGTATGTATAAAAATGCATTTATTCTTGTCCCTAAATTACTCTAACTTCTGAATTAATAAAGACTTCCTGTACATTTTCCCCCTAGTGCATAATATATACTCAAATATGTACCTACTGTAATTGATGTACTCAAAATATGAAGCCAAGTGTGAAAATGAAAATAGTTAGGTATATTAATTGTAATTATTGATTAATTTATACTGAGATTCAGTTATTTAACTCCCAATAAATATTTATAAAATTAACTAAATATAATACTATGTTTTATTTAAACTTTTTAAAATTAATATTTAAAGTTTTTTCTGATTGTAAAAATAGAGAAGATTTAGAAAGTATGAAGAACAAAAATGTCTCTAATCCCTCAGGTGGTGAAGTTAACTGGTATTACTGACCTATTGTATACTCTGTTAGATTTTTTAATGCATATAAATATTTTTCCACAATAAGGGTCATATATGCACAGTTTTGTATTTTTAACACGAGTATTTTTTATGCTCTACTTTTTAAATACTGTGACATTTATTACTACATAATATGCTATCTAATTGAACTACTATAAATTATTTTACTATTTCCTATTGTTGAATATTTAAATTCCTTAGATTTTTGCTTTTAAAAATAATTTCATGGTAAAAATTGATACAGTAAAATATGATAAGTTTTTGGATTTAACTTTTAGTACAGTTATAGTGTTAGTGCATATTCATAGGATTTAATCTCTTACCACATCATGTGATCAGTTATACTACTTTTGAGGAAGCAAATGCAGAAATAAATAAGGGCCCCACTGTAATTATTTTTCAATATCACTTGGTGGAAAAAATTTTTGAAAAATTAAAACTAGTTATATTATTGCATATATATTATATATATATAAAATGTTAAAATAATAAGTTAGAAACATACTTGTTTTTCAAATACTGGGTTAAATCTTTTAAAAAGTATATACCTAAAATAAGCAGAATTTTTAGACAGTTAGAAACAAATTTTAGACTATTAAGCTTGTTTTGGGCAAGACATTCAGTAAATTTATTTGTCCAGCCATGGTCTAAGAACTCGGAAGTGTTCGTAAAAAGCCTAACAATGGTATGGAAAACTCTTGTCATAAAACCATGCATTCCCAGGGGAACTAAGAAGTCGCTGAAATGTAACTGAAACAACACTGAACTTGGGGGTCACAAGACCTGGCTTCAAGTCATAAAATAGCAATGTGATCTTAAATAGTTACCTAACCTCAAAGTCACTTCTGACCACAGGGTGTATAATATCTAAAAAGGATACAGTAAAGATAAAACAAAATGCTATTGTTTTTATATGAATATCTTTACATAGTGTGCCTTTTGTAAAAATATAGTAGAGAAATTTGTTTCATACCTAGTGACCAGGGGAAACTTTGTTTCTCTTAACTTTAACTCATTCATCCATTCATTTACTCAGTATCTGAGTTCCCTGCTGTATGCCAGACTTCAGTTTATGGGCAGTTTACACTTATAACTGGTATTTTTTGGTTTTGGTGAGTAAGAAGCGTAGGGCCAGTTATGTAGTCCACCACCAGTAATTATTTGAACCTCAAAGCATGTGTTGCATTATATTATTCTTCTTTCTGATTTTATCTTTATTTTCACTTAATCCAAATTTTTTTAAAAGACATGTATTGTATAAACTACCTCTAGCCCCCTTAGAGTCTAAGGCAAAAACTAAAAAATTTAATACAGAATAAATGCAAAATTGCCTAGTAACCTATACACAGATAAGGTGGTGATGTCATCACTAATAAAGAAAGGTATAATGTTATACTTAATTCCTTTAAATACTTGAATACTGTATACCAGGTGGCTTGGAATTAAAATACTGAATAAAACTGGGCTTCTGTTCACAAGATAACAATCTGGTAGGCTCTTAGATCCTTACCCAGAATGTATTATTCATAGAATTATAGAACTCATAGAATTATGCAAAATAAGTAAATAATAAATTCTTCATAAATAAATAATTGTGCATAAACAAATGTTACAAATTTGCTTGATTTCTAGTGTGATAAAGACGAGAGCAAGTTGTGGTGGAAACAAAAATGGCTTCTGCTGAAAGAGCGTTATAAAATTAATTTCCATTACTAAGAAACAGTCAGATAAAGCAAGAACAACTCTGAAGAACAAGCCATTTTGTAGGGAAACACACAGACTCATATGCTTGATAAACTCTAGAAACTGTGCCTTATTGTAAAGCAGAGGAATGGCTAATAGCGTATTTCAAGGGGGAGAAAAATTCCCAAAGGTACTTAAAATTTTTGTACTTTATAGGGTTATCTTTTCTGGAGAGTTCATTTATATAATACCCTTTTTTGTTATGATGGTGGAAGCATCTTTGAACCTTTAGGTAGGAGAGTAACCTGGTTGACTCACGTGACACCTGAAACCCCTCTATAGCACCTCTGTGAAAAAGCCATCTAGGTCCTGTTTTCATGTCTGGGAATCACAGCCTCCTATAGCAGCTCCGTTTGGAAGGGTCTTGGACCATTAGAAAGCTCTTCTGGATTTCATGCTCCTGAAGGAAAGGATTGTCTCATTTCCTTTTATAATTTTATCACCCAATACCATAGTAGGTGTTTAGTAAGTTTGGATAATTTCACAATAGGTTTCTCCTATCAATTTCAAATTCTCTCTCTTGGCTGTATAGGCCTTCAGGTATGTGAATATGGCTATCATGTGGATCTTGTCTTTTCTAAGCTAATAAGCCCCAATTTTTTCATCTTTTCTTCATATAACACAGTAAAGTCCCATCACCTTCTTATTAATCACTGACTCAAAAGTATTATGGAGCTAAATCTAGTACTCCCGCATGGTCTGCTGAGTACAGAGTAGGATGGTTCCATCACCCTTATTTTAGATAATATACATACTTTTATAAATATAGCATTGTTGATTTACATAAAGCTTACTCTTGACTTAAATTACCAAATTGGTCTCCCCATCAGGTATTAAGTTTTGGTGTATTAACTGAATACTCTATTAACTCTCCAGTTTCAGCCCTTCTCCCCTGAGCTTTACCTTCCTATATGTGCTAATCTAGTAGACAGTTCTTCTTGGCTAGACTGAAACACTTTAAACTAAATGTGTCCCAAACCAAATTAATTTCTCCCCACTGTTTAGAACTGCTTCTCTTCTAGATTATCCCTATTTGAAAGCTTCCTAAACTAAAAACTTGAGAGTCATCATAACATCCTCTTTAGCTCCTTAGCATCCTATTTAGTCATCATGTCCTGGGATTTCACACCACAGTTCGCAAGTTCATCTTATCTCGCTTCTTAGTTAAAGCTTTCTTTCTGGCCTGCGCTATTGCAAAGCCTCCTAATTTGTGTCCCTAACTCCTGTCTTATGTAGGTACCTTCTGTCACTTACTAGATCTGTCAACTTGGGAAAATTACTTCACCTCACTGTGTTTCAGTTTCCTCATTTACAAAATGTAAATTCCTAGTACCTATGCCATAGGACCTATGCCTAGTACCTAAACCATAGGAGGTTTAAATGAGTCAAGTGCTTAGAACAGCACCTGGAAGATAGTAAAAAGTTGTTGCTGTTATTATTATTATTATTATTATCCCCTCTTAAATCTGTCCTTTATGCTTGTGTAATAATAAACTAAAATGTGAATCTAACTATCACTCTCTGCCTTTACAAAAGCATTGTGTTTTCATTTCATCAATGGCAGTGATATCTATTTTTTGTTTGTTTGTTTGTTTGTGAACCCATTTTAGAATGTGACATCCTCAGAAAAATGCATATGTATTCCTCACTTTTGAACACCGGACTGTTCTAGGTTCCCCTGAAGCCCACTTACTTGATTCCTTAAGCTTCTGTGGCACAGTGGCAAGTGTTCTAAACTTTTGTTGAATGCATAGAAGTGTACTCTCCTAGGCGTGGCGTATGCCTCAGCCTCCGTGACCAGGTCCCTGTCTGCCTTGGTAGCCTGCTTTCATGGCTTTGAGCTTCATACTTTACATTCGAGTACTGAGCCGCTAGTCCTTGGTCTGGTACAACTGCTGTTTCCTTCTTCCGGGCCTGGATCTGCTTGCCTTGCTTACTTGTCCTTCAAGATCGTTCCTCCAATGAGGATTACTTGCCACCTCCCTTACCGCTCATCACCTCCTGCCCTGCTGCAGGTCTAAGTCGTTGTTTCTCATGTCCCTGTGAACCCTTACTACTTTGAATTAAAATTAACTGCTAAGATTTCTCTCTTTGGACAATAAATACCTTAAGGATAAGGAACTGGTGTCTTTGGGCTGGTATTCACAGTCCTGGTCACTCAGGTATATCCATTACTGCCTATATTTTGTCACATCTCTGTTGAAGAGCCTTAAGAGGCCCCCTTTACTAGATTAAATTTTAGCTGCTTAGTGTAGTATAAAGGAGTCTTTGTCCTCTCTTCCCTTCCTTTCTTTCTAGACTCATTTCCTACCATTCCCTTACCTGCACAGAATATACATGTTATAGAACTCGGGTACTTTTGTGTTGCAAACACCAGGTAACCCTGCTTCTTCTCTTGATATCATTGCATGTATTATTGCTTCTTCTGAGAGTACATATTCCCCCTGTTCCCTACCCTCTAAGAATTCCTTTTCCTTTGTGAGACTTAATTTAAGCATCACCTCTGGGAAGCTTTCTGACACGCTAAATCTAAAATAGTTTCTTAAATCCATTGTGTATAACTTTAATACTTATATATATATATAATTACAATATATTACTCATCTCCGCTGTTGCGTTGTAAAATCTTGAAGACAGGATGTCTTTCGTTTCCGGTTTTTCCGTCTCCTCCTTCATAACCAGTACATAGTAGGTGCTACTCAATAGATGTTTCAATGAATGAGTATATGTGAAATTGAATTTAACTTGGTTGAAGATATCTAACATTTTAATTTTTGACATGATTTATTGGTACCCTATATCTAGTTTTAAATTATATATTAAATGTTTTTACATTTGAACAGCTAGATTCTTTAGGAATATTTTATTTTTAGGTATTTTAAAAAATTTAAAATACTGGCTTAAAAATAAAATACCCTCCTTGTTCTAAGTGTTCATAATTTAATAATTAACATTTAATCATTTCCATATACTCAAGGCCTACTGTGTAACAGAACCTGGAGCAGGCTCTGATGTAGCTGGTATAAAGACTAAAGCAGAAAAGAAAGGAGATGAGTATATTATTAATGGACAGAAGATGTGGATAACCAATGGAGGAAAAGCTAATTGGTACGTTGTTTAAAACATCTCTGTATACTGCTTCTTAATTACTTTATATTTAGAATTTCCCTTCTCTTCTTTCCTATATTATTAAACCACCACAATTAAGTTAAGTTTTATCCATGGAACTGGAAGGTCCATAAAAGATTGTAAGTAGTTCAGTGATTTTCAACAACTATTTTTAAGTCCTGAACTATTTCTTTAAATTGCCTCAAAAGTTTAATTTGTGAAATAAAATTAAACAAAAACACCTACCTACTCTGGCTGAATCTGATTAGGAAAGCTAGAGCTCCCTCTGCTGGGCTTACCACTCCCACTCTCCATACCAGGACCTCCTTGGAACCATTTCCCTAAGACTCCAAGGAAAAAGGAAGCCAGTGGTATAGCACATTTCTCTCATTCTGAGCAATATACACTACCTTTTAGAAAGGACATAATTTTAGTTGAGTAAAATCTAAGAGGTCCAAAAATAATGACATGAAGTTCAACAAAGAGTCATAAACGCACTTAAATATAAAATGTTGAGGAAAAACATTTGATAGCATTATTTGTGGGAAAAAGATGAAGAGAGGTTCAATAGGAATCAACAGTGTGATGTATTTGCCTTTAAGGAGCTAATGTGATTTTTTGCTGCAGTAATAGGAGTATAGTATCAAACTAACAGGGAAAAATGGTTCTGGGCAACACATTTTAAGACATGCATTGACAAAATGGAATAAATTCAGAAGCAAATACATGTCCTGCATTAGGATGAGCCCAGAAAACAGGTCCTATGAAGAGTAAAGGAATTCGGTTTCGTTATGTTGGAAGAAGTTTGAAATTTTTGAAATAACGTCACACACAGAGGCGAGTAGGCTCATAGTGTTTGCTTCAGAAAGCCAGTTTAAAAATAATGGGTGAAAGTGAGAGAAATATAGAATAATACAGCTCAACATAAGGATGAGCATTTCAGCAACAGTTCTGTCCAATGTGTGTTAAGTTGTCATGGGAAATAATGTATTTATTCACTCATCACTGTAAGTATAAAAATAGAACCTCTGATTTAAAATATAAGTATGCTCTTCAGTGCTGTTTTCTGGCAAGTAGAGCATTATTCCTGGGAGTGAGCGTACCAGCAAGTTGTTTATTTTAAACGTATCTATCGAACACTTTATGAGTGTCTGGTAAAGCACTGTGTCATTAAGTAATCATAATGTCAGAAAATAATAAACAAAACCTGAAGAAACAATTAAAATGTCACAGGTTGAGAGAAATCCAACAATGCAATTAGAAGCTTTCATAATTTTAAGAACTCATTAAGTCCAGCTCTTCATGTAGTAAGACTAATTAGGTAATATATGATACTAGAAAACAATTTCTACTATTTTTTAAGCTATTATTAAGTAAAACTGTAGAGTAAATGATAATTTATTAGTTTTGAGCATAGAAAATTAAGGAATTAAAAAAAATTTCCTGTATCAGGCTATTTTAGAACATGGGCTACATGAATATTTGGATGTTTTGCCTTTTTCCTCATATTTTGTTTTTAAACCTTTCTGGGAAAAATTCTTCTGGAGAGAAAACCCAGCTGAAATTCATAATAATTCAGCTCTAACAGAAACACTGATTTTGTTGCATAGAGAGGACAGTAGTCAGAATAGGAGTTAGTATCTCATTTCTTTTCACAGGCAGCCGCCCCATTTACCTTCCTTTTCCAGAGAGCTTGTTTGTCCCTTAAATACTTTAACCAGTCTTGGCAAAGGAAGAGTGTCAGTTCCAACACACACATACTTTCTTTTAATTTTACGTTATCTTGATACAAGGATTTTTTAATTACAGCTCAAACTGCTAAAGAAAATTAAATACCATGTTAGTTATGAAGCAAGCCTGGGCTGAAATACTAGCTCTGCTACATTGTATGTAACTTGAGCAAGCTTTTAAACCTCCCTAATTCTTCATTTCCTCATCTGTAAAATGGGGGTAATAATCATTGGGATTGTTGGCAGGGTAACTGAGGTGCAGTCACCATGCGTTATCTGCTGATAGCATTATCTTTATCATGTATGTATATTTGTATATGTTAGGTATTTTTTGTTGGCTCGTTCTGATCCGGATCCTAAGACTCCTGCCAGTAAAGCCTTTACTGGATTTATTGTGGAAGCAGATACCCCAGGAGTGCAGATTGGAAGAAAGGTATGTATATTTGTCAGTAATTAAGGCCTCCAATATTATTTTAACTAAAAATTTCAAAATTACGATCTGTTTCCTTTACTGAAAATATGTTGTTTGTATTAAGTTACATTAAAAATTAAGCCATAGTTGATGTTACCAGGTGAAATAGTTCTTGCTGAAGATTTTAAGTTGAGAATAGTCGTTTCAAGTAATTACTTGAATGAGTGGCTATTTGTGGTGCCGGTCTACGGAGAATGCCAGTAACAGCTGTGAGGGATAATGAAGCGGAAATCAAAATATGATTTGTATGGCCTGCCCAGTAATAGAGTTTTAGACATTTCAAAAGACTTTCCCACTCTTTTTCCTTCCTCACAGGAACCTTTCAGGTAGGATAAGTGGCATTATGCACACTTTATGGATTAAAACAATGTAACATAAATTGATTACCCAAGGTCATACAACACTCAGAGAAAAATCTGTTCCTGAGAAAGTGTGGAAATGGCAAAGAGCCGTGAATGGGGGAAAGCAAGAAAAATTTTATTTAAACAAGAACAGGTAATTTAACATATTTGAAAGGGTTAGTAATCTGAATGCATGGAGATAATTTAGCAGTAACATTTAAAGTAGACTAAAGAGAAAAGAAATTAAAATTTAACAAATCAAAAAAGAAATGAAGTCATTAAAGTAGTCCAAGTTAGAGCTGCGGAAACAAGGTTTAAGATTGTAACTCTGAGAAAAGAAAGAGGAGTCACAAGTTTCAACTGTAAAACTGTTGTTTTCAAAATGAATTTGTAGAAAAGAAAACCTGTTCATGACCAAATGATGTCGATGTCTATCAGGCAAAGGAGGGAGTATGGAACTTAATTAAGAGTTACATGAGCATACTTTCTTCCTCCTAGATGGGTAAATGTTCAGATTGTCTGAATAGATATTAGGCTAAGGGTTGCATAACCTGAACAGGAAAGGGTAGTTTGAGTTGAACAAGTTGTGCAAACTTCTAAACTAGGCATATGTATTTGTGTAATTCTGTTTTATTAAAATCCATGTACCCAAGCCTCTTTAAAATGGAAGCATGTTGCTAAAGTATGTAGGAGGCGTAGGTTTAAGGTTGTAGACTATTAAAAGTGGGAGATACTTTACATATTATTTATAGTCTCTTTACTGAACATTAAAACTGAGATCCAAGTGAAGTGATTTACTCATGGTTACATACTTAAGAGGCAGAGTTGAGATCAATGCTCAGGTGTCTTAGGAACTTGCCCAGTGCAGTTTCTGACACTATATTATGCTATGTTTTCTTTTAAGAGTAGCTATTAAAGGTAGACTGCACTTTACAAATAAAACTATAATGAGATTGTTGTGTATAACAAAATATAAGTGTTACTGAACTCAGGTCTGGATGCTTGCTTCTCAAAAATCAATACTGAGAGGCAGTTGTTGGTAGAAAGGAAAGTTGCTTTTAACCAGAATGCTGGCAATGTGGCGAGAAGGTAGACTTATGTCCCCCAAAGACCAACTCCCAATATTCTGCTCAGCCATGAGAATTTGAAAGGGAAAAGGGGAAGTGATCTCAGTTAATCATTGAGATGGGGGATCAAGTTCATCGTCATCTCCCACTGCATGCAGGCTTGTAGACTCCTTGTGATCTTTCTTCAGTTGCTATTTCGTTCACACAGTTTGTGAGATTGCTGAAGGGAGAGCTAGGGAAGAGATCTCTTCATCTATTAATTACTTATTCTTCATTTCTACTTCTTTGACCTATGGACAGAACCAGTAGTTAGGCGAGGTATTGTGTAGTCAAACGATTTGAAGGGTGTGCTAGGGCTGGAGATGAGTAGAGCATGGGAGCATGTGAGTTAAAAGTTACTTACAATATACTTTGCTAAAGTGGCAAGACAAAAGGAGTTTCCTGCTGAGGGTGGTTTCTTGCAAAGAGTTGTTTATAAATCTCCCCTCCACCCCCATCAGATACCATTATATTTCTGTGGGATTAGGAACAAAATTCTGTCTTCTTTAACTGCTTCATGCTGAGAAAGGGCATCGAGGTCTTAAGGTGAAAGATACCGACATGGATTTGAAGCATTTCTGCTGACAGTTTTAGTTGCCCACTTACATATATGGGCAGAACAAGCTGCAGTTATTTTGATGTTCACAGAGATACAGATTATTATGAGCTGTATAGCAGTGTTATGAATAGCTATTATGATAGTGTTAATTCCATTCTCTTGACGCCAGTTCTTGGAATTGTGCTGGCCATAGATTCAGTGCTGCTCAAGAGGGAGCAGCTTATGTCATGGCTGCAGTCTAGTCATCATACAATTAGCTTTTTCCCTCTGGTGGCAGTTACAGTACCTGTAAAACAATTCAGGATTGTGCACAGACAGTGAGTCTATGACTCTCTTGTCCTAATCAGTAATGGAGCCTGTTCTTTTGTGACTCAGGGAGGACTGGGAGATTTTAGCTTTTCTACAAACAAGAGGCAGGGGGACGTAGAGGGCCTTAGTACTTGGCAGGGGGAGGGGGTGACACAGATTTCTGCTTAGTTTCATAAGTACTAAAAGTGGTTGTGCTTCTAAGCAATTGGTTTGTTTTTATTTATGTTTCATTCATGTTTCTCTTTTAGGGATGGTTGCTAGAAAACTCAGGGCCAAATTTATGGCCATCTCTAGAAAGTGTAAAGGTCCTGACAGATTATACTTTTTTCAGTAGTAAACCCATTTCTGATTTTAGCTTGCTAATTTTAGTCTTACTTTCTTTTTTCCCATTTTTTCACTTTAGAAAAATCTCTAATTCAATAAATATCTATTGAGTTCATTGCTAGGCACTATTCTAGATATTGAGACTACTGTATGAATCAAAACAGACAAAAATCTCTGCCCTTGGGGAATTTACTTTCTAGTGAGAGAAACAGATAAGTATATGTTAAATCTCTTTAAGTCTTTTTTGAAATATATTGAATTTCAAGTTTGTGAAATTTGATGTTTTTCAAAACTTTTGTGTTTTAGAAACTATATGGCTTGAGATGAGTCTAGGAAGCATTTTGGTCTTAAATGTTCTGGTGTTTGGATGAGTCTGGGAAACAGGATAGAGTAAAACAATGTTTTTGTAAACATCCGAGTAAAGGTCTAAGGTATTAGAGTTTATCAACTTTAAAAGACAAAGAGATGTTAGTTTCTCTCTTGTTCAAACTATGTATTATTGTCACTATTTCTTCAGGCCTCGAAGCAGACTATTGATATTAAAGAATTTGTTTATAGCTCTATGTTCCCATTGACCCCACTGCATATTAAAAATGAGATTACTTTTTTTTCCCTAAGAAGGGTCATGATATCTGCAACTTCTCAAATAATTCAGCAAATAATACTAATAGTTATACACACACACACACAAAACCCCACAGAAATAAAGCAAATGTGCCAAAATGTCGACAATTGGTGAATCTAGGTAAAGGGTATAGAGATACTTGTTTTACTTATCTGGGAGCTCTTCTATTGGTTTGAAAATTTTCAAAACAAGAATTTGAGGGAATATAGTTACCTTGGCAATTTCTTGTGTGTGCACTTACCACATACCCAGCACTCAAGAGAAATGAATATAAGGACCTATGTTTATAGCAACTTTATTTATAATTACTGAAAACTTGGGGGGTGGGGGGAGCCATCTACTTGTGGATAGGATTTATGGTACATCCATATAGTGGAACACAACTCAGCAGTAAAAGAAATGAATTACTGATCAGCAGCAACATGAATGAAGCACTATGCAGAGTGAGAAGTCAGGCATAGCAGGCTGACCTTATTCCACTTATATGACATTCTGGAAAAGGAAAAACTCATGGACAGAAATCAGATCAGTTGCTTGGGGTTGGGAGTAGAGTAAGGGAATTGACTAAAAGTGGTACAAAGGAACTTTTTGGGGTGCTGAAGTATCTTGATTGTGATGTTGATTAGACACACATACATTTGTCAGAAATGTGTTTGTAAAGTGGGTGAATTTTTCTATATGCAGATTCTATCCTGTTAACCCTAATTCTAAGAAAGAGTTCCGGGAAAACAGATACAACTATTACCCAGTACATTCCTTTGCTAGCTCTGTTAGTTAAGCTAAAATTAAATGTTTCAAAGCAGATTCTGTTTGCTAAATGTTTTTAATGACATTACATTTTACCACATTTACTATGGTAAAAAGGATAATCTTCAAACATATAATGAAATTTGTCTTTGTAGGTAATATGTACATGTAGATTTTAGGCTAGTGTTGGTTTCAAAGTTTGTGAAACACTGTTTTAGACTAGGAGTTGATGAACAGTTTTTGGTAAAGATCCAGAATATTTTGTAAATACTTTAGATTTTGAGGGCTACATGGTCTCTGTTACAGCTACTCAATTCTGCCATTGTAGCAAGAAAGTAACCATTAGGTGATATGTAATGAATAGGTGTGACTGCATTCCAATAAATCTATCTCTACAAAACAGGCATTGCAGGCCTGTTTTGTCTACCCCTGTTTAAGACAATTGCAGAAAGTCATAAAACAGTGGTTAAAGCAAAAATGTATCCTAGCTCAAAAAAATGTTCCTTAATATATATCTTTTTCCTTATTAGGAATTAAATATGGGTCAGCGATGTTCAGATACAAGAGGAATTGTCTTTGAAGATGTGAAAGTGCCTAAGGAAAATGTTTTAATTGGCGAGGGAGCTGGTTTCAAAATTGCAATGGGAGCTTTTGATAAAACCAGACCTCCAGTAAGTAATATGATTTGATAATCTTTGTAGGATTTTTTATTTATTACATTGAGTGGTTTTTACATTGTGTGCTTGGTGTGTATTTCCTTTTTAATATCTGCTTCTTTTATTAAGGGTGGAGAGATTGTTTTTTGTTTTAGAATTCTTCAACTCTCTCGTTACCTATTACAGAAATTATTTTAGCAAATATAATAATACTGTAGTTGTTGGATTTACAAAGAAGCAGCTCACATTTAATCATTCCTGGGGAATATGTACTCATTTCCTCCTTCCTCACATATTAGGAATATTTTCCATAAGAAGCTTTCCCTTGTTAAACAGAAGGAATGACTTGTCTCTAGGCTATGATTCTGAGCTTTAAAAATGCCTTCCATTAACCTTTAATTCATAAATAATATAAATATAAACGCTTGTGATCTCCCCCTCCCACCCACTTTGTTGCCTTAAGGTATAGGTCGGCTTCTCTCTGTGTACCATTATACTGTGTGTTTTAAAGACAACATCAAGTTTTGCTTTGTAAAATGTTAAATTTCTAGGTGGCTGCTGGTGCTGTGGGACTAGCACAGAGAGCTTTGGATGAAGCTACCAAGTATGCCCTGGAGAGGAAAACTTTTGGAAAGCTGCTTGTAGAGGTAATTTTAATACTAGACTTGCTTTTTTCAAATGTAAAAACAATCATTTTCATCTAAATATTTGAAAGTTATCTTTTAAGTACAAACTGCTATCTTTCTGCTTTGGTAGCAAGAAGATAATGTGAACAATCAGGGTGGGCTTTAAGAATAGATTTTAGACTTTGCCATTAACTGTTGTCCACTTTGGGAATTATGTTAATTAAGAGGACAAAGAGCAGATACTATCTGAGTGCCTGTGCTGTACTGACACTGTGCTACACGTTTTAAATACATCATCTAATTCCTCTAGTACTACCCTTGTTTTGGTAGTACTGCGATCTCCATTGAAGATCAGGAAACTGCAGCTCAGCAAAATTTAACAATTTGTTTGAGGACAAATTTTTGTTAGCATTTTATTAGCATTATTTGTTATGTCATCAGTGTCTTACAGTTTTCAGAGTACAGGTCTTTCACTTCCTTGGTTACATTTATTCCTAGGCAGTTTTTTCTCTTCGATGCAATTGTGAATGGGAGTGTTTTCTTAATGTATCTTTCTAACAGATCATTATTAGTGTATAAAAATGCTACAGATTGCTAATAGTGTTTTTTGTGGAGTCTATAGAGTTTTCTAGACCATGTTATCTACAGACAGTGACAGTTTTGCTTCTTCCTTTACAATTTGGATGCCTTTTATCTCTTTTACTTGTCTGATCGCTAGGACTTCCAATTTTATGTTGAATAAAAGTGGCGGGAGTGGGCAACATCTCCTTGTCCCTGATTTTAGAGGAAATGTTTTCAGCTTTTCACCATTGAGTGTGATGTTAACTGTGGGTTGGTCCTTTACTATGTTGAGGTATGTTTTCTCTATACCCACTTTGTTGACAGTTTTTATCATAAATGGATGTTGGATTTTGTCAAAAGCTTTTTCTGCCTCTGTTGAAATGATTATATGGTTTTTATCCTTCATTTTATTAATGTGTATCACATTGATTTGACTTGTGAATAATGAACATTCTTGCATCCCTGGGATAAATCACACTTGATCATGATGTATCATCTTTTTAATGTACTACTGAATTTGGTTTGCTAATATTTTGTTGAAGATTTTTGTATCTATATTCATCAGGGATATTGGCCTGTAATTTTTATTTATTTTTACTTTATTTTTTGGGGGGTGGTGGTGGTGGTCTGGTTTTGATATCAGGGTAATGCTGTCTTTGGAAAATGAGTTTAGAAGCATTTTCAACTTTTTTGGAATGGTTTCAGAAGGATAGGTGTTAAGGCTTTTTTTTTTTTTTTTTTTTTTTTATGTTTGGTAGAATTTACCTGTGAAGCTATCTGGTCCTAGACTTTTGTTTGTTAAGAGTTTTTTTTTGTTACTGAATCAATTTCATTACTATTAATTGGTCTGCTTAGATTTCTGTTTCTTTCTTATTTAGTCTTCTTAAGTTATGTCTCTAGGAATTTATCCATTTCTTCTGGGTTGTCCAGTTTATTAGCATATAAATTTTGTAGTAATCTCATGATATTTTGTATTCCTGTGATATTGATTACAACTTGTCCTCTTTCATTTCTAATTTTATTTATTTAGGACCTCTCTTTTTTTCGTGATGAGTTTGGCTAAAGGTTTATCAATTTTATTTATATTTTCAAAGAACCAGCTCTTAGTTTCATTGATTTCTTATTTGTTTTAGTCTTGATTTCATTTATTTCTGCGCTGATCTTTATTATTTCTTTTGTTCTTTGGGATTAACTTTGAGATTATTCTTCTTTTTCTAGCTCTTTTAGGTGTAAGGTTAATTGTTCACTTGAGATTTTTCTAGTTTCTTGCGGAAAGCCTGTATTGCTATAAACTTCCACTTTTGCTCGTAGGTTTTGGAATGTTGTATTTCCATTTTCATTTGTCTCCAGGTAGTTTTTGATTTCCTCTTTGATTTATTCAGTGATCCATTGGTTTTTTGGTAGCATGTTGTTTAGATTCCATGTGTTTGTGTTTTTTGCAGGGTTGTTTTTGTAGATGGTTTATAGTCTTATATTGTTGTGGTTAGAGTAGATGTTTGGTATGATTTTAAACCTTTTATCATGTATTGAGACTTGTTTTGTGGCTAACATGTGGTCTATCCTGGAGAATATTCCATGTGCTCTTTATTTTTTAATTTATTTTATTTTTTTTTAATTGAAGCATAGTCAGTTACAATGTTAATTTCTGGTGTATTTTGCTCTTTGGGGGTCATCAATATATTTTTCCAAAGCTGGAACCATATGACATATTTGAAGTTTTCACATATCAATGTATGATGAACATATTTCCATCCTATAGCATATCTTGGCCATATAACTCATAGAACACTTACTGTCTCTTTTTGAAAGTATTTGCCCTAAGTCTCCTATTTGATTATGAACCTCTAGTAGATAAGAAACTTCTTTTATTTGTCCTTGTCAGGACACTCACTTTCCCATCAGCACCTTATATAGTGAGTGCTACATTATTTTTCACTATCTATGGCAATTTTCTTTTAAAAGTCCCAGGAGATACTTAGAAGGATCCATGTAATTTTTTAAAATTTTTTTTTGGTGGGGGGAGGTAATTAGGTTTATTATTATTATTATTTCTTATTTTTAGAGGAGATACTGGGGATTGAACCCAGGACCTTGTGTATGCTGAGCATGCACTCAACCACTTGAGCTACACCCTCCCCTCTTATGGTATTTTTGCCAAAAATGCATAACTTCATTTCAGTCCTGTGAAAACATCAGACAAACCCAAATTGAGGGACATTCTACAAAAAATAACCAATAACCAAAAATAACCAATATTCTTCAAGAGTGTACTGTGGTCTTGAAAGAGAAGGAAAGACTGAGGAATCCCAGCAGCCTGAGATAGACTAGGAAGAAATAACAATTAAATTCAGTCGGAATCTTGGATGGGATCTTTCAACAGAAAAAAGACATTAGTGGAAAACTTGGCCAAATTTGAATACAGTGTGTAGATTAGTTGATAATATTTTACCAACATTAATGTCCTGTCTTTGATCATTATACTATGGATTTGTAATATGTTACCACTGGAGGAAGTAGACTGTAACAAGTCTAAAATTAGTTTTTGAAGCTAAAAAAAAGTTCCAGGAAAAAAACTTTTAAATTAGTCATCTTTAAATTAAGATGTCTTTAAACTTTTTTTCTTTTTAATTCTAGCACCAAGGAATATCATTTTTGCTGGCTGAAATGGCAATGAAAGTTGAACTAGCTAGACTGAGTTGCCAGAGAGCCGCTTGGGAGATTGATTGTGGTCGCCGAAATACCTATTATGCCTCTATTGCAAAGGCATTTGCTGGAGATATTGCAAATCAGGTAGCTACTGATGCTGTGCAGATTTTCGGAGGCAATGGATTTAATACAGAATATCCCGTAGAAAAACTAATGAGAGATGCCAAGATCTATCAGGTAATGTTAAAAATGATTTTTGTGTATTTTTAGGGATCATAATATTCATAAATGTTATGGTAGATTTCTGATCATTTGGAGATTTTATGGCACTAGTAATAATAAATCTTTATCATAGATGCCTCTGAGCCTAGATTTTAGAACTAATTAAGGCAAAGAAAAATGTGACCTTGAAGTTTATGTCTTAGAACAGGCTAGCAAAATAAATGGCACAGAAATGTGCAGTATGTCTGGTCAGGCTTCTTTGATTCTTAACATCCTAGCTAATTGTAACCCATCCTTTGGTCTCCTAAAAGTATGCATATCATTTAAAATTAGTTACTTTATTTTGAATCTTACCTGACAACTCTTGAAACCATATGTGGGAGTTAAAAAACCAAGGAGAGGAAGAGAGGAGGATGAAGTTCTAGAAAATGATCTAGATGACTCTGTCTTCTAAGTTAAGTTGGTGGTTAGAAAAACCTAGAGATTGGAGTAATTTAGTAAATAAGATATAAGTGCCCATGCCCACATGTAACTTAAGTAATTATAACCCAAACTTCTCAATATCTTTTCCATAGCTTCCCTCTACCCCTAGCAAATTATTTGACAAATATAGAAAAAAGTCATTTGAAATCTAGAGGTAGAATCATAAACTGTTAGAGAAAGACATTCAGATAGTGCAACCCTTGAGTTTAGACCTGAAAGAACTAAGGGTCAGAATTTGTTCCTTATCCAAAGTTACTGATTCATCTGGTAATGCTCACCCTCCCCTGGAGCCTGTGATGACTGCTTTTTAACTTTTCTCTGCCATCGGAACTAACAAATGCTTGGGTTAGAAGTTTCAACTAGCAATGAGGGGTGGCTATTAGGAATACCTAAGTGAACAAAACCAAATCCTTCCAGCATTTGCAACTCTGTTCTCTTTAGCAACTCTGTTCCTTAGGCAGAAAGAAAAAAATCAGGTTTGAAAGTAAGAATAGAAAATGACTAAAGGTGACAACTAGCTAAAAGCAGTTCAAAAAAGTTGGATAAATATTTTAGAAACGGTAAAACTTTAGATTTACCAAACTGTTTGAAATGTTAATGTCCTTGTATTTGATGCTTTAAGACTGTCCTTCAAAATTTTGCTAAAGGAGTTTTTGTAATAATTTAACTAATCTTTAGAGAATAATTTTCTATTTTCAGAAAATCAAGTTTCAGAATCACTTTAGACTACAGACTCTATATGGTTTGAGTCAGTTTAGTGTTGCAATAGGAGCTTAGAGTGCTGTCCAAAATACTGAGTAAATCAAAGTATTTATGTAGTGAAGATATTTAACCTACTTTTTTTTTTTGGCAGATTTATGAAGGTACAGCACAAATTCAAAGGCTTATTATAGCCCGTGAACACATTGGCAGGTATAAAAATTAACCAGATCACTGTGTTAATAATTCTGGAATAATTAGAACATGATCTACTATGTAAACTCCAGGAAAGAGAAAGGACTTTAAGATTTTTTCCAGTGAAAATTTAAAAATAAGCACTCTTACACTAAACCTATGCAACTGATTCTAATAGTGGTTTTCTACTTTTGTTTAACTTTATGTCTTGCCTTTTGCATAATATATTTTGTTTTATTAAACTATGTATTGTCCTTAGTTCCACTGTACTTGAATTACATTAGCCTAGAAAAATACATTTGTTTTGTTATTTTGACCTCTTAAAATTAAAGTAACAGGAATTCCTTGGAGTTTTAATATTTTTCCAATGACAGAAAAGTGGATTTATGAAAATATTAAGAAATGTTCCAAAATTTACATTGAGAAAATACTGTAGGATGTGGGAGCCATTCAATAACTTGCCAGGAGCTTTGCAGCCTTAATGGAATTGTATAATAGAAGTTCATTTTACTACAATTTGGGAAGCATTTGTTTTCTGATTTGTACAGTAATAGTAAAAACTTTGATGTTCATATTCTCCCATTATACAGTGCCCAGAAATTATTTGAAGATCTTGTTTAATTCTGAGCCCACATTTCACTTGACTTACTTAAAATAAATCAGTAAAATTTCCCTTAAATTATTTGTATATGACTCTTTTGGTCTCCAGTTAGCCTTAGTTCTGCAGTATACAATCTCATTTTGTGTGCATACATTCTAAAAATAAACTTAAATAAAATTGTTTGTTCAGTGTTGTCTGTCTGTTCGATTTGTGTATCTATTTATATTCGTTCCAAGAAATTTTACTACTTCATGTAATATTTATTGTATATTTGATTTATTTACTATGATGGAAAAAAATTGTTTTGATTTTGAACTGCATAAAGTTACCTGCTCATTTTTCATTAGATTGCATTATTAGATACCTCAGAAAATATCAATATAAAATAATATAAGAACCAGAATATGTAAATACACTATTTCTTTGTAGTTCTAAACATCAAATGCTGCTAAAATATGTTACACTAGATGGTGTTTCTGACACCACTTGCAATTTTCCAGTTCTAATTCCAATTGAGAATTCACAGTTCAATCCTATTCTGACTAAGACCATTAAAGCTGGATGGCTTTCTTTTGTCTAGGTTCTTCATTTTTGGAAGTAATGATTATATTATTGGTGAATCTGGCCTAGCTCATATTTTCTCACAAGTGAGCATTATGTGTCTATCTTGAAGACTGAATACATTTATCATGTGTTATTTCTATGCTGTTTCCATTCTTGGATTTAGTTGCATCATAAAACATATAAAATTCTTACTAAATTATATCCCAATTTCCTCACTATCTGGAAGGGAACTCTAATAGCTATGATTTAAAAAATATTTTATACTCTATTCAAAGTTTTGGCATTATATTTTTAAAATATGTAATTTTTTTTTGGGTACAAACATTGGGATTCTTCTCAGATATTAGAAGAATTAGAATTAGAACTAATTGTCTTATAGCTAATCTCAGGCACCTTCAGTGAATATAAAAGCATTATCAAGTATCAGCTAGATGTAAGACATTACTGAGAAGAATATATAGTCCCTGATTTCAAGAAATTTGCAATTTCTGCAGAGGATTTAGAAACAAGCATGTGAAAAATGAAGTGCAGAGGGGAGGGTACAGCTCAAGTGAGGAGTGCATGGTTAGCATGCATGAGGTCCTGGGTTCACTCTCCAGTACCTCCTCCAAGAATAAGTAAACAAACCCAATTACCTCCCCGCTCCAAAAACACAAAAAACAAAACAAAAAAACAGCAATTCTAAAAGACATATATAAATACTCTAGCCTCAGTGAAAGGTGGTAATTTCAGTATTAATGGATTTCAACCCCCATTGTACTTATACTTAACACTGATAAGCAGAGAAAAAAACACATAGCTGTTTTTTTCCCCTTAACCCAAATTACTAGACCTATCTAATATGTCCAAAGATTCGTCTTAGTTATGTGTACTTTAATTTTTAAATGTTTCTGAGCCAGTAGTTTCTATAAGAATGATTTTCCTTAAAGTCTTGCTCATTTGAAGCATTATAAGTTAATTTTTAATTCTTCTGTTAATTTGGGGACTAACACATTTAAGTATTTATTTATCTCTAAAAAAACCAATCAGAACAGATGGAACACTACTCAGCCATAAAAAAAGAATGAAATAATGCCATTTGCAGCAACCTGAATGGACCTAGAGATGATCATACTAAGAGAAGTAAGTCAAAGACAAATATATGATATCACTTACATGTGGAATCTAAAAAAAAATGACACAAATGAGCTTATTTACAAAACAGAAACAGACTCACAGACATAGAAAACAAACTTAAGGTTACTAAAGGGGAAGGAGGGGAGGGATAAATTAGGAGTATGTGATTAACAGATACACACTACTATATGAAATAGATCAAAAAGGATAGCACAGGGAACTATATTCAGTATCTTGTAATAACCTATAATGGAAAAGAATCTGAAAAAATACATATCTGAATTACTTTACTGTATATCTGAAATCAATACAATATTTTAAGTCAATCATAATTAAATAAAAAAAAGTCTTAAATGTTCTTTTTTTTTAAACAGCTAACCTTCAAGGTCTTTTTTGCAGTTCATAATTAAGGACAGGATTTTACATTTTTAAGTGTTTTTAATCTCCAACTTTGTCTAAAGATTTTTTTTAAAAGGCTCCAGAATTTTAGTACTTATACACCTGCATCCTACCTATCCAGAGTTCCTTTTATTATTGGAACTACTTAAGGAAGGCCTGTAATTCTCAGACTTAAGACAAGATTTAGTTTGCTTGAACTGAATCCAAAAACGGAGGGATAAAGAAATCAGGGACATCACAAAATATATAGAAGGTAATATAATTTTACAAGTGTAATATGGAGCGTGGAACACTTAATATTCTGCTTCTACATTTGCTCTTTCAGCACCCCTCCTTTATCTGATTCAGAGCCAAAAGAAAGTGGGGAAATTACAAGGCGGATTTTTTAAGATTAAAATTATTAGGGCTAGAGATGGTCATCACTTAATCTTGAAAGACTCAACTCACCAGAAATAGATAATTCTAAACATAAATGCATTTAATAAAGTAGCCTCAAACTATAAATGGGGTTAGCAACAGAACTATTGGGAGAAATAATCTATCATCACAGTAGAGTCAACATTGTCTCAATTACTAATAGCCAATACATAGTGTCAGGAACCCTTGAAATCGTTACCAAATGCAATACATTTTAAGGGTTTGGGGTGCCAACAGTTTCTAATGAGTGCTCAAAAATGCTTAAGTATGAAAGTCCTAAGAAATAATAATTGGAAATACGTGTATTAACACACCTAGGAAAACTGAATTCTGTCGAAAGCTCATAAAAGACACATGGTGTTTCTTTTTCGAAAGTAATTTCCACATATTTAATATATTAGCACCTCCTAAAGTGGGGGGTGAGGGAGTCGGATCCGTAATGGCCAAGGCAAACAGGAGGGGAATATGAACATGTCACTTACATTCACTCAAAAAACATTTATTGAACATTTATCCATGTGCAACTCTATTGATTACCAGTCATTTCAGATCTTAAGAGTTCAAAGAGCCTCAAGAATAAATTATTTCTTAGAAGTTATTCAGGTATTTAAATATTACTCAGAACTGTTTCGAACAAACCGAGATTACGGTAGCAGAAAACTGGCGCCGAAAACTTTGGGCGCAGGCAGCGAGGACAGCTATGAGGAATCCATGGGGTCCTAGGACAGCCATGGAACTGCTCCTTCCTTCAGGCAGCAGAGTGGTCAGCTATGTCGTGGGGGTGGAGGGGACCTGAGGGATGCCTCTGCGCAGGCGCGTGCCGCCTAACTCTACCCAGGAAGAAGCCAAGTTCTCTTTTCGCTTTCGGAGATGGTGAGTGTGGACGTGTTTTGAGTTGCTGTCCAGATGTCTCGGGAGGAGACGGGGTAGGGTAATATTAAGCAGCTCAGTTACCAGTGGGTTGTTTAACCAGGTATTGGAGAATAGTTGGGTTAAGTCACGCGCCTTGGAAGGTTTTTTTGAGGGCTCCGCGAGAGGGTATTACTCAGCGTTTTCTGCAGACCTCTTGGCGCAGTTGGCTGCTTCTAATTTTATCCAGACTTCCTCCTATCGGGCGGGCTTTAGGATTCAAAGACCCCATTTCTTAAACCCTCAAAAAAGCTGGGCCGGTTTGTAGTTCTTTTTCCCTTCTCTCTCTACTTTGTTTTCGTTCCGTACATATATATATTTGATGGCTCAAAGTCACTGAAATGGTCTCATTGAAGACCTAGTAAATTTTAATGGGCTATGAAGGAAATTCACTACTTAATGTTATGGTAATCATCTTGACCTACTTAAAGTGAATAAAATGTAGTCACAATTACAAAGATCTAGTTAAGAAATGTGGAGAACTAGAGCAGCGTCCTCATCACGTGGGGGCTTGTTGCAAATCCAGGAGCTAAGACAAAAGCTGAAGATGACGCTAAAGGGACTGCTTGTTTGATTAACTTTTTTGAGGGATGCGTAGAAGATGCTTGGAAATTTGAGTTTCTAAGATTAATAAAACTTTATTAAAGAATTTAACTGCAAATTACGGGATTGCTAATTTTCATTATACTTAAGCTTGTTTTCTGCCACATGTAAATCGTAAGTTGTCCTGAATTGGCAAACTTTGATATTCAGTGTTTATTTTACTTAGCTCTTTAAGTGAAAGATAAGCAGCGACAGATACAGGTAATAAATTTTTGGGTCGATGATGAGCTGGCATGTATTCTGAATCTAAAGTTGATTATTACTACTTTAGCTCTAGAATTACTCTGAGACCTGAAAAATACCTGAATCTTTATGAGGGCCTTAGTGCCTAAGTTTCTTTTTGGTCAGAGACTAGGCAATTTTTAAATGGAAGGTTTTTTTAATGGCAAGATGAAATCAAAGTAAAGTTCAGACGTGTGTTTGAATATATGCTCTGGGGCCAAACATTAAACGATAAACATTTATGAAATAACTTTTTTGTTGTGAAAGGGCACACCGCAGAAGGATGTTATTATCAAGTCAGATGCACCTGATACCCTATTATTGGAGAAGCATGCAGATTATATTGCATCCTATGGCTCAAAGAAAGACGATTATGTATGTATGCTTGTGTGTTGGAAAGTCTTGTTTTTTTTTTTTTAAAGACCATTCTGCATAAGCAGGTCCATGTTTCTTAAAAATGGTATATCACTCTTGCACGACAAGGACTGAAGTTGTCCTTGACGTGAATAAAGTGAATGTACCCTTGGATATATATGTTTGAGGCGCCTTCAGAATTAACTATGGCTCTTACCAATACTTAATTAGAGGCTTTGGCAGACAAAGTAGTTTCCTGGACATTGTCCAGGTTTGTAAGGATTTTGAGGTGTGGAATATATTTCTGTGTTTTGTGTTTGTTGTTCGGGTAGTGCTTTCAAGGTCAGTGATGTGTTGGCATGTATTACCTGAATTTACTGTGATGTGTAGTATCACTTGAAGCTCTAGAATTACGCTGAGGCCTTGAAAAAGTTTTACCTTAAGTTTGAAACTTTGAAGAATAGTTGCCCCAATTTTCCTCTCTGGGACAATTGTAGAAGAAATTAATGAACTTAAGTGGAAATAAATGTTTTCACCTGTAGTATCCAAAGAGCTGAATTGTTTACCGTGTTGGAAAACACGTAGTGTTGATGAGTTCTTGAATTAAGTGTTAGATTCCCATAACTTTGTGGCTGTGATGTTGTTAGGGCTGTGTTTATTTTTTTCCTTGGATGACTAAATGGTTAGGGCTTGATTTTTTTTTTCCCCCCTGCCTTTTTATCTAGTGCTCAACTGCCAATTTTTGAAACCCTGAATTTGGATTCACAGCAAATTATTATGTCTTCCCACCCAATTTAAAACTTTTTAAGATATAATGGATTAGTGATGCAAAATTTAATGGCCTTCATACCACTTTTTATGTCTCCTTTATTAACCTTTGTTAAGCTATTTTATTTTTCATACTGTAGCCAATTTGGTTAAGTAGTTATGCTTTAAAATGTTTTGGTTGGCTCTTTTGGAGAGATTAAAGCCTTAGTTATATCACAGATGAGTTTAATATATGCTTAGGTAGTGCACCCCCCATCCCCGCCCTGCCATTTTAGAGCCACAAATTTAAACTTAATACTAATGCTGTTAGGATCAAGTGAAATAGTAAGAATATGGCCGTTTAACTTCGTGTGTTCAGTCTCTTTAACTTGGCATCAATTCAAACCTGCACATTAAAGCAATTCTGTATTTCAGGAGTACTGTATGTCCGAGTATTTGAGAATGAGTGGCATCTATTGGGGTCTGACTGTGATGGATCTCATGGGACAACTACATCGCATGAATAGAGAAGAAATTCTGACATTTATTAAGTCGTGTCAACATGAGTGTGGTGGAATAAGTGCTAGTATTGGACATGATCCTCATCTTTTGTATACTCTTAGTGCTGTCCAGGTAAATACTAATTAAAATTGGGCCATCTTGGTGTAGTGTATTCTCTTACCTGAGGGGAGAAATTGAAGCTGATAAAGGTCAGTATCTATGTTAAAAGGTCGCCTACATCTTTTCAAGTGAAGTCTCTTCTACAAGGTCAATGATGTGATGGCATGTATTAGCTGAATCCAAAGCTGATGAAAATCCTGAAATTACCCTGAGACCTTGGATGGTAAAATGTTTATATTTGAAAATCACTAAGTGGAATTTTAATGTAAGTGAGGATCCACAAAAAAGAGCTTAAGTCTAAGTATGTGAATCTTGGAGGCTGAGTCACAGTTTATACGTAAGAAAACAGTGCTTTGTGATTAAAGGTTTGTGTTTGTTGGTAATACCTGTAGTTCTGTTGCGTAGTATAGGATGGATAGTATGCATGTTTGAGAAAAGTTCACAATATGCATAGACATGGACATGCTTGCTTGACAGCAGGTAGTTGAATATCATTAGAACAACTTAGCAGTGTGAAGAGGTACTTACCATGGTTTGTTTTTGTTACAGATTCTTACTCTGTATGATAGTATTAATGTCATTGATGTAAATAAAGTTGTGGAATATGTTCAAAGTCTACAGAAAGAAGATGGTTCTTTTGCTGGAGATATTTGGGGTAATTTCACTTTAATTCATGACACCCAAAAAATACCAATATTTAAATG
The DNA here is from genome assembly GCF_048564905.1 of Vicugna pacos. Taxonomy (NCBI): domain Eukaryota; kingdom Metazoa; phylum Chordata; class Mammalia; order Artiodactyla; family Camelidae; genus Vicugna; species Vicugna pacos. Next base: position 12,314,808 of record NC_132999.1, on the reverse strand, counting down.
TCCTGTTTTGGTGTTTATTATAGTAATAAGCTTTTTTGAAGATTTTAAAGTACAATGAATTTTGGGGGCTTTGCTAATAATTTGTAAGGAGAATTTTTAAGTTTTTCGTCTTTTCAGGTCCCACTAAGCAGCTGGTCTAACTGGAGTTAACGGTCTGCTGGAAGTTCCAGCATGCACTGTGCTAGTTATGTCAGCATACAGGAGTACTGGCACAGAGAGGGCCAGTCTAAAAGATAAGGTAGGTGAAAATTTTCCCCCAATATTTGGTGGCTTTGTAAAGTTTTTAAACTACATGCAAGGGGGAAAATATTTTTTAAAAAAACTTTACAAACTTACTGAATATTTGAGTGGAGGGAGGGAAGGAAGAGTGTTAATGTAGTGATAAACGTAGATATCTCTGCTTTAGGGCTGAATACAGTGCAGGCCGGAGAGACCAGCTGCTTCATGGGATGTGAAAATCTATATGTAATAGGGTAAGTGTATTGTCATTCTTAGAAATTGACTGGCTGGTCCTTTGGTTTTTGTTACTTTCCCTTTTTGGGCACTCTGTAAGCAGCCTAAGATTATTCGCTATATTTTTGACAGCATTTTTCTAGCTCTTAGTTTACTTAGAAGTAAAGTGATGACCCTTAAGATTTGATTTAGCTTTTCTCCTGGTGACCTAAAAGTACATGTTAAGTCTTAGAAATTTAACTGTGGTAGTTGTACAGGTTGTCTTTTAATTGTACTGTATAATATGATCAGAAGCCTCTGATAACAAGTAATGTTTTGGTGTGATCCCTTTATTTTTAGGAGAAATTGATACAAGATTCTCTTTTTGTGCGGTAGCAACTTTGGCCTTGTTGGTAAGTTTGAAATATCGTATTGGAATGATTGAGCATACGTGATCATTCTGGAATTTAATAGGCATGTTTTATTCTGTTTACAGGGGAAGCTGGATGCTATTAATGTGGAAAAGGCAATTGAATTTGTTTTATCGTGTATGAACTTTGATGGTGGATTTGGTTGCAGGCCAGGTTCTGAATCTCATGCTGGGCAGGTAATTTATAAAGTTAATTTTAATTGAAGTTAATGTTAGAAGGAATGTTACTTAAGTGTTGCTTACTGAGGAAGGCAATTTTACAGTTGTTTGCTTTGTATAGTCTCCTGTTGGTGAAACCCTGTGACCCAGGCAAACAGTTTTGTAATTAGCAAAAATGCATTTTGATTTTCCATTAGTTTTTAACTAAGCAAATGTGAAAACTATTGTCCCTACCTATCCCAGACACCTGTTTGGTTGCATACATAATTGTCAAGGTTTGCTTCTAGCCATGAAGAAATTTTGACAATGGTATTTCATTGCAGAGTTGGATCCTAGTAATAGTATGTTGGGATTTATTCAAATAATTATGTGGTGTTTACACATTTACAATTCTTAGTGTTCACTGTCAGCAAGCTTTTAGACATAAAATAGAACTTTGACAATCTAAGTAGTTTTTATCACTGTGTTACTATCGAAAAACTATTATACACATGTACTTTATGTCTGTAATTTTAGATCTATTGTTGCACAGGATTCCTGGCTATAACTAGTCAGTTGCATCAAGTAAATTCTGATTTACTCGGTTGGTGGCTTTGTGAACGACAGCTGCCCTCAGGTGGACTCAATGGAAGGCCAGAGAAGGTATTGTTTCATAAGAAATCATTTTATAACCTGGAGTGAGCACCACTTTGTCTTAGATTTTTTTGATACTGTTAATTGATATCGAGCTCTTTACCTTCCTCCATTGCAATTTTTCAGCCTACCTCCTAAAAGATTCTCTTGGCAAAAGTAAAACAACTGGAGTTGAAATGCTTATTAACTCTGGTGTTCCTTTAAAGGACACTCATGGAAAGATTGCATGGTACCGTTTGATTCTCCTTAATGACAGATCTATGTCTCTTGGTCTTTTTTACCCTGAAATTTTAGACTCTGGAGTTATCTAGAGGAGAATATAAAAACAGCAAATACTCGTGGCTTTAAAATATTTGTATTTATAGTATGAATTCTTAAAGGGTCTTTCTCCCCATCCTTATGAAGGTCTTGTCTTTTTCAGGCATTTTGAAATGAAGCTATTTCTACAAACCTTTTAGTTCTGGACTTATACTAAGGGATCGGTTATGCATTAAAGCTTTATATCTGTGAATCAAAGGTCACTTGCATCATGTACAGATAAATCCATGTCCACTAAAGTACAGAATTAGCCAAATCAAAGAGATTTTTTTTTAATTGCGTACATCTTCACTTAAAATCTTAATTTTATTACTTCAAGGAAAATCCCAACTTTTCTCTCACACTTGCTCTCACAGTTGGGTCTGTAAAGACCAGATGGTAAATTTTAGCTTTGTAGGACATATGGTCTTGTTGCAGCTACACAACTGTCCTGAAGAGCAAATGCTGACATAGACATTAAACAAATGGGCATGGTTATGCTCCATTAAAGTTACTGTACACACATACAAACTTCGTACTGTTTTTCTGTCACAAAACTGTTTAAAAATCAAGTCTAGATTTGACTGAAGGGCTGTAGGCTGCTGAGCCCCTGACCTGAAATAAAATAGGGCATGTTGATGCTTTTATCTGGGTCATTGTATTTTTAATTTTGCTTACTTGATATTTCTGAGTAAGTTAATTGGTAGGGAAATAACCACAAGTGATTTATTAAGATCTAATGAAAAACCTGGGCAACTTTCAAGAATTAGAAGAAAATGGATGGATGTGGGGATTGCTAGGAACCTGCACTTCAGAATCTAGGACAGTTTTTAACATGGCTTTGAATCACCCAGGGATCTTGTGGAAATGAAGAGTCTTACTTAGTCTAAGGTGGGGTCTTCTGTATTTCTTAAGTTACATATTTTGAGGGGTGCTTGTTGAAAATGCTCTACCGAGGGCAATGGAGCAAGATATCACCATAGGTTTCATGAGCCTTACTGCCAGCCTCTTGGATAAGGGCCTGATATGGGCATATTCATTGCAGATAGAAATTAGGTAGATGGATGGTTGTCACTGAGTACTGAAACTGAAACATTTAACCTGGATTTCTGTGGAATGAAGTGTTTGGTCTTTTCCAGTGATCATCTTTAATCCTAAGTAGTTGTATTTCTGGATTTCAGTGTTTCAAACGCTCATTGTTGGTATATTGCGATTTCCCCTCTCCCCCTCCTAGTATTTTGATTAGTAAATAAAATTGTGGCAACATTTATTGGCTTTTTCCTCCTAGTTACCAGATGTATGCTATTCGTGGTGGGTGTTGGCTTCCCTAAAGATAATTGGAAGGCTTCATTGGATTGATAGAGAGAAACTGCGCAGTTTCATCTTAGCATGCCAAGATGAAGAAACAGGAGGATTTGCTGACAGGCCAGGAGATATGGCAAGTATAATTTTATTTGAGAATAATGAAAGATAAAACAAATTACAGAAATTTTGGTTACTTATTGCCAAGAAATGAGAGTGTAGACCAGGTCCTGTGTTTAAAACCCACAATTTGAACGTATCTTTATTTCAGGAAACATTAAGCATACCTTGAAGTAAAGGAAGTAAATACAGTGGGCTCCATTATTAACATTGTTATACCAAGCAGAGTTTTAGAAGTTTTCATTCTGTAATTCTCTACAAATCATTTTTTTTTAATAGGTAGATCCTTTTCATACTTTATTTGGAATTGCTGGATTGTCACTTTTGGGAGAAGAACAGATTAAGCCTGTTAGTCCTGTTTTTTGCATGCCTGAAGAAGTACTTCGGAGAGTGAATGTTCAGCCTGAACTAGTGAGCTAGATTTAAATCCCTCGATGCAAAAGTTGCATAGTATAGTTTGCCATCTTAATGTTTTGGTATTTGAAGTGCTTAGCAAACTTGATGACTACTGTGTTAATATTTTGTAAATGAATTGTGTCAATTAATTTTAATAAATTATTGTAATTATACATATTGTAAAAAAAAACCTTTATTGTATCTTAAGCTTTGTTTTCTTCAGGAATGCTGTTATTCTCAGTACAATATTTTGTTTATGCTTCATTGTATTTGTAAATTTATATCTCTCCTTAACAGCTTAGTTGAACTCTGTTTAGCTGAAGTCTTTGTTCAGTCTGAATTTTCCATGTACTCCCTTCATGTTATATATAAATAAATACAGTTAATGTAAATCGGTCTGTGTTAATGAGAATGTTAACTGATAAAACTTGATGAACCTCATACGAATCAAAAGGTGCAAATAAATGGCTGTTGGAATTTGGGAATATTTCATAGGTTTGTGGTTGCTGAATTGGTCATAATTTAGGTGACAGTTCACCATTTTAGACTAGAACTGCAGTCTGAACTCATCTATTCCCACTTTTTAACATTTTACGTCAATGCCAAAGGATGTTGGCTTATTCTCCCACCCAGTAAGGGAATAGTTGATAGTTGCCATGTTTTCTACCTTTATTTTCAGAAAGACTAAAATAAACACAGCTTACATTCTTGGTGAATATAAAGTATTTTCATGAACATTTTTCTCGATGGAAGTTGAAATTTTCACAAGCATGTTTGCAATACCCCGTGTAAGTCATTTTAAGAATAATTCTACACATGAATGGTGATGAGATTGAAATGTCTAGCTTGTTTTGACAGTTCACTACTTTGAATCAGAGTTTGAGTTGAATTGCCAGTATTTCTGAAAATTTGAAAGTCATTGGATGGAACATAATTTTATTTAAATGGCATCATTGGCAGTTGGAGTTTTGAGGACCATCGTCATTGCATGTGGGTGATTTTTATGGTGTGAAGCCATAGTACTAAAAATTGAGAGGTTGGAAACTTCTAAACTGCGCAAGAGATTCTGGTTCCTACTGTACTGTGGACTATCCCTGTGCTTTCTGGGTGAGTGCAGTCTTGCAGTGATAATAGCCTTGTATCCGGATATTTAAACTGTAAGGGGCTAACGACCTCTCTTTAGCAACGAGGCCAGTGTTAAGATGGTTTGTACCAATGTGAGCATTAAATTTGTTTCCACTGTCACAGGCACTGGATGCACAGTGACGGACAATTTGTAATTGAAAAGAATCTAGTGTATTTGAAGGTGCGTCAGAAATGTTAGCACCAAACCCCTTGTGATAAGGGAAATAGGGTGCATTGTGAGTAATGGGTATACTAAGTTGGCTGATTGTTGATGGGCCCTAAATTCTGAGGCTGATGCAGATTAATCTTATAACCAAACTCTGCGGGAGGTTACTGGGCCTGCGGAGAGTACACTTACCTGTGTAGCCCCTGTGTAGACCGGGAGTTGGGTTTGGGAGGTCAGGCAGCTGAGTGGGTGAGGAAAGCTGGGACTGCGCCTGCGCTCTGCTGTGCGTCAATGCGCATGCGCCTCGGGTTCCCGCTCTTTCCCGCGTTGCTTCGATTCTTCAGCTACACGAAGTGGCGCTCGGAACTCTCGTACTTGTTTCTGAGAGTCTGTGAGGATGCTGCGGCCTGAGATGTCACCACCCTCGCCTTCCGCCTCTGCATTGGCGGAGGCTCGGTCACAGGGTCCCCGCTGCAACTTAGGACTCCAGGAGACGCCCCAGAGCCGCCCTTCAGCCCAGCCGTCTGGGTCCACGCCTCCAGGCACGTCGGGAGCCGCGGGCGACCGGAGCAGCAGCAGCAGTCTCCCTCAGCACCCGCCAGGCGCCCGGCCCGCTCAAGGCAAGGAGTGGCTGGGTGAATCCCGGAGGTTCAGGGAGCCGCGGTTGGTGTTTACCATAGAGAACTTTCAGTAGAGGTGGTCGGAGATGAGCACAGCCGCTTTGGGAATATGCGGGGTTTGCGTGATTAAAGGGCTGCACTCTAATTCGGATTGGTTTTGTTACAAGGCTGCGATGGCAGATGGCTGAGTTCTGAGGCCGGCTCAATAACATCCCTCCTCCCTGTCTGTATATGACTGATGACTGGATTTGTGCATGAGTTTGGTTACAGGAGTGGTGAACGTCTTGGCTCCTGAGCTTAAGTCTCTCACCCTTTCCAGGATGCCATGAAAATAGGCTAAATTTAACATTTCATCTAGTTCAGTTGAATCATATGTTTAGTATGAAAAATGTTCCTCAAGACAAGATGCATGTTTTTATTCGTTCACTCTCCATGGCAAAACCACCATTTTTTCCACGTAGCGTTGCAACTCGGTGGTAAACATGCCAAATCCAGTGGTCACTTTTCAGTGACCTTTCCACTGTATTTTTATTCTTGACCAGGCTTCTTTTGAACACTCTTAAATTGGCCTCCTTAATTCTACTCTCCTGTTTTTCTCCTACCTTCCAGAGAAGTATGCTCAGTTTTGTTAGTTCCCAAATTATTAGTTTTTTTTTTATAAGAAAGACAAGTGCAAAGGCACAGAAGTATGATATAGCATATTATTCTCAGCTCCTAAGATAGCTATTTCATCTGTTTTGGGGCTTGTCTCACTATGTAAGATGGGGACAAAAGAATAACATTCTGTAAATTAAATGTTAATAATAATTATTCAGAGAATAATATTCTCAAGGAACTTATGGCTCATTATGGAAGACTCAAAAATCAATAAATATAATTTTTAAGGATTATATTTGAGGTATTTACAGATCCTGAGGTATGTAATAAGGGGAGCAAAAGTGGCAAAAGAAATTTTGCAAAGGAAGTTCAACTTGAACTAGTATTGAAGGACAAATGAGACAAAGAATGTCAGCTAAAGGAAACGAGGAGAAAAAACCAGAGTGCATTTTTAAGAAAGGAAGATGTGCAAAGACACAGGAAAAGTATGATACAGCATATCATGTTTGCAGACTGCAAATAAGGCTAGAGCAGAAGGGTGATCTGATATACTATTTCTTTTCGATGTAGATTAACTTGGAGTACTTGCAGGAATTCAGTCTGGGAGTCAAATAGGTTTTGTCTGCCGTTCCAAAAATGGGTCTCTGGCTTTGGTGAGTGGGTAGATGGTAGTACCATTTCTTGGTAAAGGGAATTTTGTAGGAGAAGCAACTTAGAGGAAAAATGATGAGTTTTGTAATGGACATGTTGAGTATGAAGAACCTCTGGGGTATCCATATATTCATATTAAGGCAGTTGAATATATGGATCTAGGGCTAAGAAACTTGGGCTTTACATGAATTTGAAGCCAGAGGAGAGAAGGAAAAGAAAATACAGCAAAACAGAGGTCAAGGAAATTGGAGGAGAACTAAGACAAATAAATTTCAAGAAGGGGCTTAGAGTCTAAAAGTAACATGAGAGTAAGAAACAGCCCTTTCTGTCTCTAGTTTCTAGCAACCACTCCCTTAGTTCCTTTAAGTCTCAGGATGGTAATGGAATCTACTTTGTCTTGGTTCTGCATGTTTCTTTATGATGATACCCTGTACACATCTTTGTAAATATTGGCCTTTATCAAACTCTTCTCAAATTATTCTACTTTGAATGTGTCATTGAATCCTCCTGGGACCCGTACAAAGAAGTTAGATTTTATTTTATGGTAGATATGGTGAGTCACTGAGAAATTGTATGAAAGGGAGTCATATGGTGGAATTTCTTTTTCAGAAAGATCACTGGTAATGATGTGAAGAATGGATTAGAGAGGCATAATACTGAAGGCAAGAACAATGAGGAGGCTTTTGAGAAAGGCTCAAACAAGATACAGGCTTAAAATGGTGTAGGAGGAGTGAAGATGGAGAGAAATTTTAGTGATAGTAAAAAAAAAAAATTGCGAGATTTGGTCACCAACTGGATGTTTCGATTGATGAAAGGAATTAAGAATGACTCCTAAGTTTATGTCTTATGTGACAGGGTGCAAGATAGTACAATTGACCATTACTGGTAGTGAAGAAAAATAAATTTTGAGGGAAAGGTAATGAGTTCACGCTGGGACATTTAAAAGTTCTGGGAAAATATCTAAAGGTTTACATCCAAAGAGTAGTTAGATATAGGGACCTAGATAGAGCTTTCTGTGATGATAGTAGAAATATTCCATATCTGTGCTGTCGAATGAATATAGTAGCCACTAGGCTAAAGTAGCTTTTGAACATTTGAAATGTGGTTAGTGTGACTAAAGAACTGAATTTTAACTTTTATTTAATATAAATAGCCACATGTGGCAAGTAGCTACTATATTGAATAATGCAGATATAGACCATAAAAAGGTTTTTGCATTTTTAAAGGGTTGAAAAAATAAAAGAATAATATTTTGTGACATGAAGATTATATGAAATTCAGATTTCAGTTTCCAGAAGTAGAGTTTTATTGAAACACAGCCCTGTTCCTTCACTTACTCATTGTCTATGGCTGTTTTCCTGTGATAGTGTCAGAGTTGAGTAATGGTGACAGATGGCATGGCCCACAGAGTCTAAAATATCTACCGTCCAGTCCTTTATTTAAAAGTTTGTTGACTTGTGACTTACAGTGTAGGAGAGGAGTTAAAGCTGTACATGAAGGTTTGAGAGTTGCCAGGAAATAGATATTAACAGAAACCATGTCCAGAGAAAGTGTACAGTTTTGATTTGTGAGAGAAAGTGAAAAAAACTGTTGAACCTTGGAATGCCAACAGTTAAGGGGCAGACAGAGGAAAAAGGACCTGGCAAAGGAAACTAAAAAGAAGTAGTTTAAGGAGAATCAAGATAGAGAGTTACCTTGGAAATGGAGGGGAAGAGGAGAAAAGAGACCTAGTATATATACATTTTTAAAAACTTCTATGTGCCAAAACACTGTGCTAGGCTGTTTATTTACATTCTTTCAAATTTTATGACAACCCTGTAAAACAGGTAATACCTTATATCATAGGTAAGTACCTACACAAGGAATTGAATCCAAATGAGCCTGCAAGTTTTTACACCAATTGTGTGGGAGGAGAGAGCTTCACTGAAGAAATTAACAGAGAAAAAGAGGTCTCATAATTACTACATAAAGTAAATATACCTGGTGTATTTCAAAATTAGAAGGTAGTTCATGATTTAGCAAAAGTAGTCACAGTGAACTTGTATAAGCAGAAGCCATATTAGCAAGCACTTTACCTTATATTTTAGTACAAGATTGTTAGTAATGTTATTAAATGTCATAATTTGTAGTATTAAAGAATCATTATCAGATGACGTTTAATAGCAATTATAGGGGTTAATACAACATTGCATAATTCTGAATTTTTAAGAACTGATATTTAATTTTTTTGAATTTAGGTTCATACTTTAAAAACAAGAGATCTCATGCAGAAAACACATTTGCATCAAATTTTACACTTGGGACAAGCTCATCCTCTGTGCGAGATAGTAATTATCCTCAAATACTAAAAACTCCATTGTCTGCTGGAAATCCTCAGAAATCAGGTTATAAAAGTTGGACACCGCAAGTGGGATATTCAGGTAAAATGAGTGGAATATTGGCCTAGATGATCTTTTGAAACATTTGAAGTTTTGTAAATTATGAATTAGTGTAGCTTAGTTAATTTGAAGTTATTTGCAACTCATATGGAAGACTGAACGATAAATACATCAATTTAGCCATATCCATAATTTGAGGCTAGCTTAATAAGGCTATGTAGTTTGTGATATTGTTTGTTAATAAATGCAGGTTTACATTATTTTTACCATTCTGACAAAAAACCCACAAGAAAGAGAATGCCTGTCCTTTTATATGATGTTTAAATGTAGAAGTTGATTCTGATAATACTATTGAGTGTTTTTTTTTTAATATTTAAATTTTAGTTTTAATCTAAATTTTGATTTTCTTGAGGGGAAAATGAGTGAGATAGGTCTACGTGTGTAAGCATTCTTTAAAGTACATGCAGTGGAATTTCTTGGTTACAAGGTTTATGAATATAGACAGTTACAAAATGATGACAGTTTGTTCTTCCAAGGTTCTACCAGGGTACAGTCTTATTAGCAGTGAGTTCTTGTTGATCTACATACTATCCAACATTTGGTATAGTCAGACTCCTTAATATTTACCAGTCTAGCAGCTGTGAAATGCTACCTAACTATAATCTGAATTTGCATTTTCCTTGTTGTTAATGAGGTTATTTATCTTTTTTTAATTGTCTGTCTTTGCTGGACTATAAACTCCATGGAGGCAGAGAATGTAGCACTTAGGATCCAATCTGAAGTAGAATCATACAATGATTTAAACAGGGGAGATTTAATATAAAGAATTCTTAAGCTATGATAAAAAAGTAACTATAAGGTGTAAGAAAACTCTGTAAGGGCCTCTAGGGCTGAGGTGACTCCCAGGAGGTCGAACTTGGAAGTGGGGACCCTCTGCAATCCATCTCCCAAGGCTGGGACACAAACCTCTTTGGAGGAGGTGAAGTTGAACCCACTGAATGGCAGTTTCAGTAGTGCCTGCAGATTGGGTAGGCCAGAGCTGGCTTGCTGTCCAGGGCAAACAGGAAGCAGGCAGGGTGGGTGAACTATAGCTGGTGGTGGGAATGTAGCTGTGCAGTGGGAGTGGTTTGGAGGCCTGGAGCACACAGTCTCCCTGTTGGGAGGGCAGTGGCATCAGGAGGACTGGGCAGACTTGAGAAGAGAGTGAAAGAGCAGAGGGAATTAGTTTATGGGCAGAAGGCCTGGAGTGCAGGATATCTGTATCAACAGGGCTGTGGGAAGGTTGTTACCACGCCCGGCTGAGTCTGTGTGATTGCCAAGGACAGCATATTCTGGGTGTACAGCTGGGCACATCACCACCAGATGTCTCTATACCTACACTGCTGGCCCACCATGCTGCAGTGGAAATCGCAGGAGAGCCCTATCCTGCACAGTCCCTCCAGTGCCCTCTACTGAGAAAACACTATGCACACTTTAAAGGAGAAAGGCTTATAGGAATTCTGTCCATTATTGCAGAGCTTATATTGAAATGTGAATTTGGAGCTGAGTGACAATAAATTGATAACTGGCATAACTCCTTTGGCTATTCAACTTCCATATATGCCATTCTACACACATTTGGACTCTTACAACAATTAAATGACTGTTTCTATGTAACAGAATATATACATCTGTACTTACAAGTGAGGGAGTTCTCACTCTTTCCGAAAATGACAAGATTCATAGTCCCAACAGTCATTGTATATTAATTATCTCAAAATCAGTCATGGTCCCTTTGAATATTTTATTACTTAAAGATTACATTGTGAAGTCCTCCAATAACTTGTGCATAAAGTTTTTTAAATTGAAAAGAGAGAGAAGAAAATGTTTAGTTTATATAAATAAACATGTATATGACAAAGCATAGAGAAAATATCCAAAGCTACCACAGTTTTTGTTTCTGTAATTGGTCATGAGGTTTTAGTTGATATCTATGGCTTCCTTCTTCCACTACCCATTCCATATTTCCCTTACTAGCAGCAATAATGGTGGAATGACCCTAACCTTCATTCCTGAAGGGTCTAGATCCTTTGTCACTCTGCCTCTTTTTGGTGTCTGTAGTTTTCCATTAACCTTTTCTATTGGAAATACTAAAGGGTGCCTAAGAGAATCCCCTGGGTTCCATACAAAATCTACTTTACCTGCATTGTGTTTAGCAACGTGATATCCCCTTGGCAATAAGGATCGATTACTCCATCGATAGATAACCCCCTCCTTTTTTGCCTGTTGGTTCAGTAGCATAAATAAGGAGCCCCAAATGGCCAAGGGGCAGTCTCATCTTCCAATTCAGTGGAACCGTTGTTGTGTTACCTGGGGAACCAGTAACCTTGTGGAGACTAAGATCTCCAAACCAACAGGGCTCAAGTTTGTCAGGATGGGAAGCAACATTCTTTAGGAAGGTTATGAGAAATACAGCACTTGTGATTCAAAATGGAAACTGCATCGTGTAAGATGGAACCCCAATCTTTTGGGGGTGTTGTCTCCTAGTTGGTACCATAACTGGGTCTTCAGTAAGTCATTCTGCCCTTCGACTAAGCCAGGCATTTCTGGGTGATGGGGAATGTGGTAAGACCAGTTGGTTCAATGGCCTGAGTCCATTGATGTATGTATTTCTTTTGCTGTGAAGTGAGTTCCTTGATCAGATACAATATTGTATGGAATACCATAATGGTGGATCAGGTACTCTGTAAGTTCATAGATGGGGATGTTGGCTTTGTGGGCAAGGAAGGCAAATTCATATCTAGAATGTGTGTTTTTTCCCAGTGAGGGCAAATATCAGCTCCCTCCTTGATGGAAGAAATCCAGTGTAATCAACCTACCATGAGGTGGTGTGTTGTGCCCCTGCGGAATGGTGATATATGGGCATGTTGATCTCTGCTGTTGGCAGAAGAGAAAGTTCATGTCGTTGAGCCCATGCATATAGCCTCCATTCTTGCTATTATGGCCAATTTGTTCATGGCTCTGTTGAGGAAACACTGGAGTGGCTGGGAAAAGAGGCTAATTGACATCAACAGAGTGTATTATTTTGTCCACTATTATTGTCTCCTTTACATTGGATGCCCTTTGGTGAGCATTCACATGAGTCAGATATTTTCAAAGACTACTCCCATTAGAAGAGATTCATCCACATACTTCTTCCCCAACTTTCCTTGTCAGCATCTTCCAACCCTGTTTCTTCCAGGTCCCTGACCACCCAGCTAACCCATTAGCAACTGCTCATGAATGAGTCCGAATCTATACTTCTGGGTTATCTCTCATTCCAGACATGATGGAGAACCAAATGTATTGCTCATCTTTCTGCCCAAATGAAAGTTCAAAATGAACAAAACAACTCAAAAAGTTAGAAGAAAATAGTAATGTATATCAAATATCTCAATGAAGGAGGAATTTCTTAGCAGAAAAGCAATGGAAGAAATTATAAAGGGAAAAATTGTCTATACAGAAACCTTTTTGATATCAAAAAAAGAAAGATTGGTAGCAACTAAATTATTGTCATTGATTTATAAAATTCTCAAAAACAGATTAAAAACATTAGAATGCAGAAAAAATTGTGTAAAAGGTGTAAGCATCTCAAAATATAGAAAACAAATGAATATTAAATCATGTTCAATTTTGAGAGTAATTTTTTAAAATATAAATTTAAGCAATAGTCATTAGATTGGTCGATAGTAATAACAATAACAACTATAGTAATAATAATACATTATAGAGGTTAGTAGTGGTAAAGATTCAGCAAGACTGGGTTTTCTCATATACTGTTGATGAGATTAAAAATTGGTACAATTCTGAAAAGAAATTTGGCAATATTTATGAGATCCTTTAGACAGTTTCATTTCTTCCAGTAATTTGACTTCTAAGGATCCACTCTGAGGAAATAATAAGAGACCCAGAAAAAAGCTTTATGTATGCTATGATGCTCATTATAGTATTACTTATAACAGAGAGATAACAGTATAAATGTTCTTTTTAAAGTTTAAAGGAGCTGTCTTCTGAGTGTACTGAATTTGCACTGGAATTTGGTATTTATCTTCAAGTTAAAAATAGGAAGTTCATATTCGATTGCAGAACTTAAACTGACTTCTGTAGATTTAATATAAACTCAATCACTATGTATCACAAGGCTTTCATGGCAAAAAAGGTTCTGAGCACAAAAGGAGGGGCTAAAAGGGATATGATGAAAAGTTGACAAGAGAATAAGAGACAATTTTGCTTCTTTGAAAATAAGATTTTAAATATGTTTAGCCTGATGTTTAAAATCTATGAATAATGCTTTATAATTTCATATACTTTACAAAACACTTCTATATTATGTTTAATTCTTACAAAACTTTGAAAAAGATTTGGTATTTCCGGTTAACATACAGATGAAGAAATGGTAGCTTTAGGAAGGTTAAACTACTGACCTGCATATTTATGTTCTGTAAGGCACAGATCTCGAAATCAGTAATATATGTAGTGGTTAAGGACACTAGCTCAGGAGCCAGGCTGCCTATGTACAAATTCTACTGGCTTCATTCATGCCTCAGTCTCCTTAGAAGTAAGTGGAAAAAATAATGATGTCCATTGATAGAATCATTGTGACAAATAAGTTAATCCAAGCAAAGAACTTAGAACATTCTTGGTATGTTAATAAAATATCTAATATTACACAGGTATTTTATAATTGGAGTTTATACTTTTGTAATGTTTTATACTTTATAAAATACATTCATATATATGTTTGATCCAGCCAACTCGAGTTAGGTAGGGTAGTTATTGCATTATATTTTTATATATGATTTATTAAGAAATAATCTGCTTAAATTCATATAGCTTTTAAATGACAGAGTAAGATAAGCTATTTTCTGATCCGAAATTTAGTGTTTCTTTATGATTTCATTCCACTAAAGTGCAAAATAAGACAATATATAAGTTTATTATTTTTAAATCTGAAGTTAAGTTTTGACAAAATACTTACAGAATTAACATTTTTATTTGGTCTGGTTATGAGAAGTTATTTTTTGATGAGGAAAACAAGATTTTTCCTTGGATTATTAATAGTTGTGTCCTAGATTTGGTGCTTTGAGATCTTATGAGAAGGAACTAGAAAGTATTATTATTAATGTTTATACATTTTGTTAAAAAATTTTTTTAACAGCTACATCCTCATCTGCAGTTTCTGCGCACTCTCCATCAGTTATTGTAGCTGTTGTAGAAGGGAGAGGGTTTGCCAGAGGTGAAATAGGAATGGCAAGTATTGATTTAAAAAGCCCACAAATTATATTGTCTCAGTTTGCAGACAACACAACATATGCCAAGGTAAGTATTTATACTTGTAGGAAATGGTTCATCTAGAGGGCACTATGCAGATTTTCAAGTCTGTGCTTTTCTAATTAGTTTACTTTTTGGTAAAATAAAGATTATTCATGATTGCATCAATGTAGGTTACTCTGAATTAAAATAAAATTGTTTTACATTTGACTTAAATTTTTAATATATTTTGCTCTGAAATAAAATGCTTTGCTGTTACTTGAACATTCCAAATTTATATTAGTTTGTAAAATTAATGTCTTCATATTAATAGTTCCTGGACTGATTTCAAAGATAATGTATTTAATAATGCTGTCCCCAAAGGGCTGTTTCCACTGGACTGTATTTGAATTTTATTTTCCAGAGGTAAGGGAAACTTGTGTCTTTGATCAGTAATAATTTAGTCTATCAACTTGTTGCCTTCCCTTCTTACCACTCATCATTAATTTGGGTCACTGGCCCTATTGTCATGGGAATTTGTGTGACTTAATCAGGTAGAGATAGTCTGCTCCTAATCGCTATATTCTAAAAAGTTACCTGACCCAATTACTATTATTAAAAGATATTAAATATGATGTTATTTTTAATGTTTTATTGTTCTTTATTCCTTTCCCTTAGGACCCCTTTGTGTTTCCCCATTATGTAGGCTTCCTTTTGCTACCGAATAATTTATTTTTAATATACCGAACAACCTGCATGATTAATAGTACTGCATACTAACTTTATCCCTGGGTATTTCACATTTTTATGCAATTTAAAAAGAAAAGGATAAAAGCTTTTGTAAAATACAGGAATGTTTGGCATATTGATTAATAATTTGTGTCCAGAATAGTTCCAAGCAATAAACCTTATTTTGGGAAAAACATCAGTCGTAAAGCAGATATTTCTCATCTGTGTTTTTGTACTTTTCAACTTCTAAGCTGTACCAGTGTGGCCACACTGATTGAATCACCATAGTTACACTATTGAATGTATTTGTTTTTCATAAACATACTGGATATAGATAGATAAAATACTGGGTAGATAAAATACTGTGTAGAAGAATTTAAAAAGTCTTTTTTTAGAAATATATATCTGATAAGTTCAAATTAATTTGGGGGCTTAGAGCTGATACAAACTATTGTGAATAAAATATAGCCTATGTTTATAATATTTCATACTTACGATTTTATAGGATATATGTTTAACATATCACTATTAGAAATATATTTTAATTAAAATATATAATTAAGACAGTTGTGTTTTTTTATATCTCTGAATTAATTATAAGTACTTATCTCTCAGAAAAATATGAAACTTTTTTGGTTTTAGAGAATCCTAAGCTTACATTTAAGAAATTGTTTATTCAAATGATTTTTAGGTGATCACAAAACTCAAAATTTTGTCACCTTTGGAAATAATAATGTCAAATACTGCTTGTGTTGTGGGGAATTCAACAAAGTTGTTTACTCTGATCACAGAAAATTTCAAGGTACATGACCTTTATTCTCAATAGTAATGTTCAAGATCTTATTTATTTAATATCCATAATATTCTAAAAACAATAATTTGAGTAACTTTATATTTACCCTGAAGTACTCACTAAATACAAGTCTTCAGCTAAGGGATTATTAATACATATAATAAAAATGACAGACAGTCCACTTATTTAATCTTGTACCCTTGAAATACTTAAAAGGAAAAATGTTTTAGGTAATAAGGGGGTTTCCCAGAGTATATCGGAAGCAGACCCTTTGAGAAAGCATGGACTTCCTTAGGTATAGCTCCTTGGAAATGAGTTATTGTGCTGCCGGACTAGTTGAAATTAAAGTTTATTCTTGTAGAGGATAGCAGTTATCAGCAAGTACTTTTTTTGAGGAGAGTTTGATCTGTGTTACAGAATTATTTCAGCTTCCCCTGGCAGCGTGATCTCATAGTTAGCTTACTACTCTAGCCTCCCTCTGGGGACTGTGACAGGTAATCCTCCAAAGGTGAAAGCAACATATATTTACTACACTTGAGATGTAAGACAGTAAGTACAGGCTGGTGCTTAAGAGTAGAGGAGTCACACTGCTCTGGTTTCAAATCCTGATTCTAAATGACTTTGTGCAAGTTAACCTCTTTAAGCTTCAGTTTTTTTTTTTTTTTGTCAGTAAGATAAGGATAATAATAGGATCTGCCTCCTAGAGAATTGATATTTTATATAGGATAATCAGAAATGGTCTCATTATGAGGTTCCATTTGGGCAAAGTCCTGAAGGGAATGAAGGAGACAGTCATAGAAGTATTAGGTGGAAATGAATTGTAAGCAGAGGGAAGAATCAATATTATTATTATTATCATCATTATCACATTTACCATAAAAAGACCTTAAGTAAATAAGAAGCAAAATGAAGTGGAAGGAGCATGGACTTTGTAGTCAAAGAAATTTAAATTCAGTTCTCAGCTCTGGCATGTATCAATCAGATGATACTAGAAGACTTACTTGACTTTTCAGAATTTGACTTACAGGAAAATTGTAGTTAATACAAGACTTACATTATAGGTTATTGTGAAGATTAAATGAGATAGCTGTTCAAACAATATTGGCATATAACAAATTCTCTGCCTGCTTATGATTTTTTTTTTTTGGTCTTACAGCTGTTTCACAGTCCATTGTTACTATATTACCCTTCTTGCTTATTACTTTTATTCAAAGTGGGCAGACGTTTTACTTCACAACTTCATGCTTTTTTTGTGCTCTTTTTAAAAAAGTTCCATTATCTCCTTTTCTTTATTCTAAATAAATCGAATTCATCTCATGTAGATAGCATTTCATAGATTCGATAGCTGGAATTGGTGTTTTTGTCTTTCTCAATTAGTATATTACAAAGACTTACCCTCTCTCAGTTATGATAGAGTTTATGAGGCTGATGTAAAACCTTTGTTGCTGCTGTTGCTGTAGAATAAAATTAGTAGAAGGCAGAGACTCGTATGTTTATTTTTTATTATTATACTTAAGATTCAGTTAAATTTCCTGTGAGTATGACCTAGTAAGAGCTACAGACTACTATAATTCACTAAGCAAGACAGATCATCATTTTTTTTTATGAATAACTAAGATAACTTATTCGACTCTAGGAAATAATAAATAATGAAAACTAAACTTTATACAATATTTAAGCCACCTACTTGTGTACTAGCATATGTTTAGGAAAGTAGTTTCGGGCAAGTGCATGAAACTTAAAATTTATTTTGAAATTAAAAATTCTTTTCAGAATGTTAATTTCACTACTATCCAAAGGAAATACTTCAATGAAACAAAAGGATTAGAGTACATTGAACAGTTATGTATAGCAGAATTCAGTACTGTCCTAATGGAGGTTCAGTCCAAGTAAGTATGATTCAGGGGAAGTAATAAATCTCTAGTGTGTGTTCCGGGGGGGGGGGGCGAGGTCTTTTAAAATGTTTTGTTCTTTGTTATGTCCCTACCACCTAGAAAAGTACCTAGCTCATAAAACATGCTTAGTAATTATTAAAATAGTAAGATAGCTAACTAAAATTTTTATGTAAGGCATATCTGACTAATTTAATTTGTGTAGAATTTCTCCAAATTTGTCATAATCTATTGCCCTAATGGTTGATGTTCACTTTACTGTGGGGAGAAAAGCTCAACTAGCTACAGTAAACTGGAAATGTGAGGGTACAGAAGTGAAACACAGTTAGAGCTGTGTTCTTGTTACTTTATCCTATTACTTCTTAAAGATTTAGAATGAGACAGGGTGTGATATTTTTGGAATGGATATTTCTAGGACATACTAAACAGATGCTTTCTTTGAGCCAGGTTGGACCACTTGTTTTCTCAGTTAATCATGGCAACTGCTGTCACCAAGATCAAAACACACTTTCCTATACATTGGGACTTCCTGACTGTACCTTTAAAGCTCTGAGACTTTTCAATATTATTTGAATACATACTTAGAATGGTACATCAAAAATTTTCACAAATTACCATTGAATGTTGTCTTCTAACGTGATTTATGGGTGTCTGATATCCCTTTAAGTCTCAGACTTCAGAAAATTATCTATTTTTATCCAACTTAAATTTTTAGAGATTATTTAACTAGTTATCAAAAATAAGGAACACTTGGTATGCTTTTTCCCGTTCAATTTAAGTGATGCTATGCAAATATTTTTAATTTTCCTAATATTAAGATAAAATAAATGTTTCCTTTTATAGCAATAATTTTTTTTATTCTAAAGATTTATAGTGATGTATCATTGGTCACTTTACAGGTATTACTGCCTTGCAGCCGTTGCAGCTTTATTAAAATATGTTGAATTTATTCAAAATTCAGTTTATGCACCAAAATCACTGAAGATTTGTTTCCAGGGTAGTGAACAGACAGCCATGATAGATTCATCATCAGCCCAAAACCTTGAATTACTAATTAATAATCAAGACAGTAGGTAAGATCATCCAGTTTTTTTTCTTAAAAAATCAATATATTTTTATATGAATAGTTTACATTTCTTTAAATTATTCATTGGCAAAATATTGAAGGAACATATTTTTAATCATTGTACCATCATTGCTGAACTGCTCAGATGTTTCTCCAAAGACTGGTTTTAAAAATATATTTGTACTAAGCAAGAAAAAACCCAATAGCCCATTTCAAAACTAGGCAGAGGACTTCAACAGAGACTTCTCCAAAGAAGATACACAAAGGGCCAATAAGCGCATGAGAAGCGGTGCAGCATCACTAGTCATTAGGGAAATGCAAATGAAAACCACAAGTACCACTTTCTACCCATTAGGATCATTATTACCAGGTAAATGGAAGATCAGCATTGGTGAGGATGCGGAGAAACTGGAATCCTGATCCAGTTATGGTGGGAATGTAAAATGATGCAGTCAGTTTTAGAAACAGTATGGTGGTTCCTCAAAAAATTAAACATAGAATCACCACATGATCCAGAAGTCCTAATTCTAGGTATATACCCCAAAGAATTAAGAGCAGGGACTCAAACAGATACTAGCATACAAGTATTCATAGCAGCATTATTCACAGTAGCTGAAAGATGGAAATAAACCAAATGTCCATCAATGAGTAACTGACTGAATAAGTAAAATAAGGTGTATACATACAATGGAATATCATGCAGCCTTAAAAAGGAATGAAATTCTGATACATGCCACAAGATGTATCAACCTTGAACAGATTCTGCCAAGTGAAATATACCAGACACAAAAGGAAAATTATTTTCATTCCACTTACATGAAGTACCTAGAATAGGCAAATTTGTAGAGGGACTGGGAGAGGTGGAAACAGGGGAGTTACTATTTAATGGATTCAGAATTTCTCTTTGGGATTATGAGAAAGCTCTGGAAATGAATGGTGGTAATGGTTGAACAATGTTGCAAGTATACCTAATAGTCTGAATTGTGTCCTTAAAATGGTTAAAGTGGTAAAATTTGTGTTTTGTATGTTTTATCATAATAAAAAAGTTATTGCATCCAGAATACTACAAAATTAAAATAGCCAGTTTTAAAAGTATTAAATACAGAAAATCTATAATCATTTGAGAAGGTAAAAATAGTTGAATCACTTAAGTCTTGGGTATATGACTAGATTGCTTGTTTTATTGGTTTATTATTAGCTTTAGTTAGAGTACCAGGAATACTGACGGTAAGCACAAAAGAGAGGGAGAAATGCACACATGTGTGTGCAAGAACATGTAGAGTATTTATAGATTTCATAGTGGGATACCTAATCTAGAATCAAAATGTTATTAGAAGATAATGCAATCAACCTGTGGCAGTGTTTACAGCAGGGATAAAACCATATAGTTTAATATGGGTTCAATTTTGTACAGAGAATTAGTGAGTCATGGTTTTTCTCCTTGAGGAATTACAGCCTGGAGGAGACACATAGTATCACAGTTACATTAACATGTGCTAAGAACATCAGGCCCTCAGTATCTGAGGGACCCTGCAGTTGGTTGAATCTGCGGATGTGGGACCTGTGGATATGGAGGGCCGACTGTGCTAGGCCATATTATATAAGGGACTTAAGTATCTGCAGATTATGGTATCTGCTGGAGGTCTTGGGATTAATCCCCTGCAGATACAGAAGGATGACTGTATAGTGGTATGAAAGTTTGTATAAAAAATGATGGGATCCTAAGAGAGTTAGTTGGGCTTAGTACAGAGGTAAAAGGGGATTAATTAGGAAAGGCTTTCTAGAGGAGATAACACCTGACATAAGTTTTGAAGTATAAATAGAAGTTATCCAGATAAAGAAGTAGAAAAGGTGATAAGACAGTGAAAAACAAAGTCTTGAAGCATGATTTTCAACACAGCAATATGGTACATGCAGGGAAACTAGAAGCTAGTTTGGTACAGTGCAAGGTGGGGATAAGTAATCTTAGAGGAAAATCTCAGATTTCAGTAATTACATGTAACTTCAGATATCAATGAAAGGGATAAACTTAAAATGACTATAAACTTTAGTATTAAGAGTATTGAACAGAATAAAGAGTACTTTAGACAGTGGAAACCTTAATGTACTCAGTACCGATTTGAAAGCCGTAGTGTTCAAATATTTGTCGTTTTATGCATTCTTATCTTGGCTTCATTTTCCATTTTGTGAAATCTCCAGACAGTACTTACTCTTGCAAACTTAGAAGCCCAAAATATCTAATTTTATTATTTACCTTAATCTTCAGGAACAGTTTAGATCTATCTAGATAATTGTTGGTACTAATTTTAGTAAAGGTAGGAGCAGTGCTGTATACACTGCTTTTCATTATCCATCAGTAGAGTAACCTCAACACCTTTGCAGTTCTGTCAAATAATGATGGTCTAAAATTATAATCTTTTTAAGGAGTTTATAATTAATTGTAGTTATTCCTTTTCAACTTCGTAAATTAATATTTTTTCTATTGCTAGAAAAAAGAGTTAAAATAATATTGGAAAAAGTACTCTGCCATTGACTTTCTGTGTTAAAATAACATTGGGTAACATAGAAAATCAGTAAGGCTGGTAATTATTACAGTGTTTCATATTCAGTTTTACTTCGTCACATTCCATAGTTTATCATTATTTACCATTACTATTGCCAAACATTGCTTGATTTCCTGCTGTATGTTAAATGATAGGATATTTGCCCTCTAGGAGTTCATATTATAGTTGAAAGGAGAAGTTGAGGTCTTTTCACAGACTTGAACCTAAGAATATTAGGTTAAAAGGTGGATATTCTACCTACTGAGCTATCTGAATACCTCTAATGCTTCTATGGATTTGTCACCTGTTCCATGTAATGTTTCACTCATTGACTTCTAGATAGCAAATGGCAAGTTTAGGTGTGCTCCTCACTTCCTTTGTTTCTGCAGAAGCCAGGTTCTCAAAAAATAAAAGAATTGTGCCTGTTCAGTACCTATGATGAACCACCGCCTTACTCCCAGCCAGGACTTGATTCTTGATT
Organism: Vicugna pacos; assembly: GCF_048564905.1. Classification (NCBI taxonomy): domain Eukaryota; kingdom Metazoa; phylum Chordata; class Mammalia; order Artiodactyla; family Camelidae; genus Vicugna; species Vicugna pacos. The sequence continues at coordinate 12,292,730 of NC_132999.1, read as the reverse complement.
TGAGTAGTTCCCTAAAAAAATGTTTAAATTGATGTATCAAAAATCTGGTAGTTTGATGATTTAAGAGACATTCTTATTTCCCTTCCTCTCTTCACCCAGATTCAGTGTATCAGTAAATCCTCTTGATGACTCAACCTTTAGAGTATGCGCCTGTTCTGGATCACTTCTTACCATTTCCAAGGCTGCAATCCTAACCCATATCTCCATCATGTTAGCCTGGACGACGATATAGTATAATAGCCCCTAAATTGTCTCTCTTCTTCTCCTATTCTCAACCTAGTGGTCAGAGTATAATCCTCTTAAACCAAAAATCAGATCTTGAAAGTTCCTTGCTTAAAATCTTCCAGTGCTCTCATTACATTTAGAAAAGCATTCAGACTCTTTACCATGGCCTACAAGGATTTCTGTGTCCTGATCTCTGTCATCTTACTCATTCATTTCCCTTCATTCTTACCCTCATTTGCAGTCCTCCATCAGCTTTGATACTCGTTCTGGTTCTGGAGCCAGAAAGACTACCTGGGCTTAAATTGCTGTTCTGGCCTTTTTAAACTGGTAACTCTTTTCTTACTGTTTGCTTATTTGGAAACCTTGGACAAGTTACTTAATTTCGTTGTGCTTCAGTTTCTTCCCTTATAAAATGTGGTTAATAATAGCATCTATTACCATTATTGTTAGAATTAAATAAGTTAATATATATAAAGTGCTTAAAATAATGCCTGGAACATACTCAGTATTCAGTATGTGTTAGCTCTTCTCACCATCATTGGTATCGTTATCCCCATCTCATCATTGTCAGATGGATGCTTTCTTAACTAAACTGCCCAAAACACACACAGGTCTTTCTCAACCAGCCTAACTAAAGTAGCCCTCCTTTTCATTCTCTGTAGAGTCCTGTTTGTTTGTTTTTAGTAAACAGGACTCTGTACCTGAAATTATTTTTCTTTCTCTTACTTACAATTCTCAACTTCTTATGTTAGAACAGAGTGATTATATTAAATACTCATTTTATCAATGTAAAAGATGTTTCCCCCTTTAAGGATATATTATTGCTATCTTGCTATTATTGACAGAATGCCATGGACTAGAATGTTTTATATTAGTCTGAGTATTGTAGCTGGTCTATGGAAAAAAGCCATTAACTAACTGCAGAAAGATACTGTTGAGTCTTGTTAATCAAAGTGTGCTTCACTAATTGACAGCATACTTGGGAGTTTATTCAAAATGTAGATTCTCAGGCCTCATCCCTGACCTACTGAGTCAGAATTCTCATGTGATTTGTATGTATATTAAAGTTGGAGAATCACTACTGTAAATTATAGGATTATTTCGAAAGTTAAATTGCAGCTTTCTTGGGTTTTCCTTTGTATACGTAATGAAATTTTCCTAACTTATGTTTTCGAAGGAGTAATCACACACTCTTTGGTGTTCTAAATTATACTAAGACTCCTGGAGGAAGTAGAAGACTTCGTTCTAATATATTAGAACCTCTAGTTGATGTTGAAACCATTAACATGAGATTAGATTGTGTTCAAGAACTGCTTCAAGATGAAGAACTCTTTTTTGGACTTCAGTCAGGTAAATGAATATCATTTATCACTTTTACAAAAAAAACTATTAAAAAATACATTTTTTAACTTTTAAAAATTGAAGTATAGTTAATTTACAATGTTGTTATTAGTTTCTGGTGTACAGCATAGTGATTCAGTTATACATATGTATCTATATTTTCCATGTTCTTTCTCATTACAGTTTGCCATTGAATATAGTTCCCTGACATTGTCTTCTTACAAAGATACCAGTCATGTTGGATTAAGGCTCATCCTAAAGACCTTACCTTAACTTGTTTACTTCTGCAAAGATCCAATTTCCAAATAAGGTCGCATTCAGATACCAGAGTTTAGTATTTCAAAATTTCTTTCTGGAAGACACAATCCAACTCATAGCATGAGATAAAAGAATTGCCCTTGGCACCTGGCTATTTGTTCACTGGCATGGCAGTGCAATTTTCTTCTTAAATCTGTAGGTGGAAAGACAGTTTATATGCACTGGTCCTAGTCTAATTCCTGGTTTCTAGTGGCTTGTTCTGTCTTCCATACCCCCAGTCCCTCAACCTCCCTACCTGTTGTTTTGGTAGTCTAAACCGAAGTGGTACATGAAAACCTAGAAGGCGTTTACAGCCTAAATATTTTCCTCAGTCCAATTCTAAATACCTTTAAATTAGTATAATTTATTCAAGTATTTGGTCTTATATTGACTACAACTCTGCATTTCCAATGCTGTTGAGTATATTAATTTTCTCCATATATTCCTGTGTATTTAGTGAGACTTTGGGAAAGGTACAAAAAGGTCACTAATAACTGGTAACCCTTGTTGTTCACAGCAACACCTCATCTCTCTTCTCCCATTCGTTGCCAAACTTGGTGAAAAGCAGATTCTTGGCATACATTATCTTCTCTTCATCACTACACCTCAGTCTGCTGCAGTCTTATTTCTGTGCTCACCACTGCAATGAGATTGATTTTGTCAAGGTCACCTTAGCAGATGTTGTTGGTTCTCTGTCCAGATCTTCCTCAGTCTCTTTTACCTTTTTGTGTGTGCCTTTCCCTGCTCTGTGAGCGTTTGTTTCTAATGGCTTGCACCTGGACTCTTTCCTGCCCTCAGGCTCCTAGAGCACTTTGCTCTCAAGCACAGAGTGCCAGAAGTGCTTCACGGCCCTTAAATGACTGAATGATGTGGGAGTGTCAGAGTCCAGCTGCCTCACACTGATTTGGCAAAAATCATGAATGCAACTTAAAAGTCCAGAAGTCTTCTACAGGATTGGTTGGAATTACCTTCCATGGGACTTCGCCTGAAATTATACTTCTGCTTGGCTTTTTCCCCTTTCCTGTCTTTTTCTTCTTTACTGATTTCTCTTAGAAGTATATTCTTAATAAATCACTTGCACAAGAATCCTCATCTCAGAGTTCTGCTTCTGGAGAACCCAGCCTAAAACACTCACCCATAGTCTCAGTTGGTCAAATTTACCAATTGGTAAATTTAATGGACACGTATTAGTTCTCCTACGTGAAATCCAGCTTCTGTGGTACTGCTGAAAAAATCTCCTTGTTGAATTACTGCCATTCTTTGCTCCTGATTGTCTTCCTACTTCTTTGGGGTTTTTTTTAAGCTCTATCACTCATTTCTTTTAAAAGTTTATATGTCTATCCAATCAAAACCAACAGGATATCTCCCTTGAAATGTTATCTTTATGATTTCCAAATAGACTACAGGACTGTGTACTGTCTTGGAATGTCCTCCAAAAACTCTGTATTGATCAGATGGGAGAGAGAAAGACTTCTTTTTAGGCTTGTTTTCCTTTGCTCATTCCCTAAATGCTATGGCTCTTCAAAATTATGTCCTAAGTTGTCTTTTTACCCTATATAGTCTTAGTATATGATTTACCCACCTTCCTGGTTTTGTAGTTATCATTCATATATCCATAACTTCCAAATTTTTATTTCATGCCCAGATATCTCTACAGCCCTTCAGCCGTGTATGTCTCACTGCCTACTGAGCACTTAAGAGATGTTCCTCAGTATCTCAAATTTAATGTGTCCAAAGTGTGACGTCTTCCCTTCTAAATCAGTCCCTTCTGATTTCAGTGAATGGCTCTACGTCCAAGCTTTTTACCAAACCAGATACCTGGAAGTCATTCTTGATACTTCACTTCCCTGGCTTTAATCATCAGATTCTGCAAAATCTCTTCTGTGTAGCTCTTGCATATATTAGCTTCTGTTATCAGTGCTGCTGCTCCAGCCCAGGGTACCAAATATCCATTATCTGATGTGCTGCAGCAGCTTCCTATTTAGCCTTTCTCCTCCCGTCTTGTTCTTTAGAGTCTGTTCTCTATATTGTGGCCTGAGTGGTCTTTTGAAAATATAAACCTGAGCATATTACTCTTTAATTATTAATTTCCTGTTGTTGATGTAACAAATGTAGTGTCTTACAACAGCATGAATTTATTATCTTACAATTCTGGAAGTCAGAAGTCAGTTTTACTGGGCTAAAAGCAGTGTGTTAGCAGGTCTACGTTTCTTCGAGAGCCTCTAGGGGTGAACCTGTTTTCTTGCCTTTTCCAGTTTCTAGAGGCCATCTGCATCCCTTGGCTCATGGCCCTTCCTTCGTCTTCAAAGCAGCAGAATAGTTTCCTCTCTGCTTCCTGACCTCTGCTTTTGTCCTTATTTCTTCTCTCTCTGGCTGATCCTCCTGCTTCCCTCTTATAAGGACCTTTGTGATTACTTTGGGACTAACAAACAATCCAGAATCATCTCTCCATTTCAAGATGCTTAATTTAATCCCATCTTCAAAGTCCCTTTTACCAGGTAACGTGTTTGCAGGTTCCAGGGATTAGGATGTGGACATCTTTGGGGGGCTGCCACATACCCACTTGCATAAAATCCTTTAATCTCTTCTGATTATTTTTAGGATAAAATCCAGACTCTTCTGTATGGCTCTTTCTTTGCCGTCTCCCACAATAATGTCTTGTTACTCCTCACTTTCCATTCTGCCTTCTAGTATCATTGAACTTTTAGTTACTTGAACATGTCTTCTCTCATGTTCTGGCTTTAAAAATTTTTTTTAGTTTAGTTTATTTTCATTGAATTATAGTTGATTTACAATATTAGTTTCAGGTGTACAACATAATGATTGAAAATTTTTATAGATTATACTTTATTTAAAGTTATTATAAAATAATAGCTATATTCCCTGTGCAGTGCAATATATCCTTGTAACTTTTTTTATTTTGTATGTAATAGTTTGTACCTCTTAATCCCCTACCCCCATTTTTCCCCTCCACTCCTCCCTTTCCCCATTAGTAACCATTAGTTTGTTCTCTATATCTATGGAGGACAGTATGGAGGTTCCTTAAAAACACTAAAAATAGACTTACCATGTGATCCAAAAATCCTACTTCTGGGCATATATCCAGAAAAACTATAATTTGACAAGACACGTGCACCCCAATGTTCATAGCAGCACTATTTACAATAGCCAAGACATGGAAGTAACCTAAATGTCTATCGACAAATGACTGGATAAAGATGTGGTATTATGTGTGTGTGTGTGTGTGTGTGTGTGTATATAATATATTTTATATATATATATATGTAGATGTAGATGTGGTATATGTGTATATGTAACATTATATATGCATATAATATATATGTTATATACACATACACACAATGGAGTACTACACAGCCATAAAAAAGAATGAAATAATGCCATTTGCAGCAACAGGGATGGGCCTAGAGATTATCATATTCTGTAAAGTAAGTCAGAGAAAGGCAAATTATCATGTGATATCACTTTTATGTGGAATCTAAAAAATGATACAAATGAACTTGTTTACAAACTGGAGATAGACTCGCAAACATAGAAAACGAACTGTGGTTACAAAGGGAAAAAGGATAAAAGAGAGGGGATAAGCAGAAAGGACCTACTGTATAGCACAGGGAACTGTATTCAGTTTCTTGTAGTGGAAAAGAATCGGAAAGTATATATATGTATGTGTGTGTTTATATAATTATTTGTATATATATATAAATAGTTGAATTGCTTTGCTGTACACCTGAAACATCATAAATCAACTACACTTTAATTAAAAATTTTTAAAAATTAAAAAAAACAGTGCTGCTGTGAACATTGGGGTACATGTATCTTTTCGAATTAGTGTTTTTGTTTTCACTGGATATATATACCCAGGAGTAGAATTTCTGGATCATATGCTAGTTCTAGTTTTAGTTTTTTGATGAACATTCATGCTGTTTTCCATAGTAGCTGCATCAATTTACATTCCCATCAACAGTGTACAAGAGTTTACTTTTCTCCATATCCTTGCCAGTATTTGTTATTTTGTGACTTTTTTGATGATAACCATCCTGACAGGTGTGAAGGTATCTCTTTGTGGTTTTAATATGCATCTCTCTGATGATTAGTGATGTTGAGCATATTTTCATGTGCTTTTTGGCCATCTGTATGTCTTTTTGGAAAAATGTCTATTTATGTCTTCTGCTCATTTTTTAATTAGATTGTTTTGCTCATACAGTGAGTTGTATGAGCTGTTTATATGTTTTAGATATTAACCTCTTATCAGCCATATCATTTGCAAATATTTTCTCCCATTCAATAGGTTGTCCTTTCTTTTTTTGATGGTTTCCTTTATTGTGCAAAAGCTTTAAGTTTCACTAGGTCCCATATGTTTATTTTTATTTTTATTTCCTTTGTCTCAGGAGACAAAAGTCAAAAAAATATTGACGATTTATGTCAAAGAGTATTCTCCCTTCTAGGAGTTTTATGGTTTCAGGTCTTACATTTAGGTCTTTAATCCATTTTGGGGTTATTTTTGTATATGATGTAAGAAAATGTTCTAATTTCATTCTTTTACATGTAGCTGTCCAGTTTTCTCAGCACCCACTTATTCAAGAGACTATCTTTTCCCCATTGTGTATTCTTACCTCCTTTGTTGTAGATTAATTGACCATGTGTGTGAGTTTTTCTGACTTCTGTATTTTGTTCCATTGATCTGTGTGTCTCTTTTTGTGCCTCCCACATTCTGACTTTTGCATTCTGCAGTATTTGTTTAGAATCTTTCTTCTTCCTTCCTTGCAACCTCTTCTCCGAAGCTCCTCTTTAGCTAACTGCCATTCATCATTTACCATTCCACTTTAAATGTTCCTTCTGCTGGAAGCCTCTCTGACTCTGTGAGACTACAGTGAGTTGTGATAGGTGTCTTTATTACATGTTGCCTATAGGATCTTGTTATGGCACTTCCCTTACTGTATCTTAAGTGCATGTTTTGTTGGATGATTCCAACAGGGTGGAGTAATCAAAATTAAGAAAAGCCCACTAGAGTTTAGTATTTTTTTTCCTGGTAAATGTAAGATAGATAAAGACGATTAAACAAGTAATATTTGCAGGTAAAACTGTTCTGTTTTATTATTTGAAGATAATATTTTATATAGTCTATATTGTAAACTGTAACATAAAGTTTAAATACTCATATTTTCTGCTTGTTTGTTTTAGTTATAGCAAGATTTCTTGATACAGAGCAGCTTCTTTCTGTTTTAGTCCAAATTCCAAAGCAAGACACGGTATGTTTATGTATACATTATATGTTATATTGTTATACACTATGTGATACAACTTGTCTTAATGTGATGTAACAGTTAGAAAATATGAAAATCTTTCAGAAAAGTACTTCATTTTTAATATCTGGAGTATTTTTATGCCTTTTTAAAAGAAACTTTTTCCCCCAGTGTGTTATCATATATGATAAACTTAAAATTGAAAGTTTCTTAGTTAAGGAATTGACATATTTTCATTAATCAAATATTTACTTAAAGATTTTATATATAATTTAAAAACTTAGATTGTAATAATATTTGCTTAATAAATAATTGGGTGAAGATTATGTTAGATGCAAAGATTATAGATGTTCTTAAAAGGTGATCTTCATGTGAAGTTTGATTAGTTTTCAAATATGCTTAACCTTTAAAAATGAAACAAAGTCTTTGGATATTTTTCAAATTTAAATACTTAGTGCTTATAGGCACATTCTATAAAGAAAATAATAGATGGTTTTCATTCTTTCATTTAAGGTGAATTGAAAGATGTTTATTTTAATGAAATACATGTACAGATGACTCTTGAATAATGCAGGAGTTGGGGCACCCACCTGTCCCTTCCAGTAGAAAACTCGTGTATAACTTTACAGTCAGCTTTCTGCACCCGATGGTTGTGTGTCTGCAGAATGAACCAACTGTGGATTGTGGAGTACTGTATTTATTGAATAAAATCCATGTATAAAAATTTTTTAAAAATCCATGTATGAGTGGACCCTCAGTGTTGAAATCTATGTTGTTCAAGGGTCACCTGTATATTTTTGCTCATGTGCTTAAAAAAGGAAAGAAGTTTTGTACATCAGTAAAAATTTGATTTAAAATTTGACTATTTTGCAAATGCATTGAAGGCTTATCTATGTTTAAGAAGCCTTTCTGTATCATAGAGATAACACTCTTAAGGTTCACTTATAATAAAAACATTAGATGGAAAAGTTTTGGCTGTTGGGCAGGCACAGAACTGGAAATTTCCTTAAATAATTGAAACACCTTAAAATTCAATACATACAAATGAGAGATAACCTAGAACAACTGATGTCCGAAACAAAATTGTTTTCATAAAATGAAGTTAGAGACATTCTTTACTCTCTAGTTTTCTCATAGAGTTTGTATAGAACTGGTATTACTTCTTCCTTAAATGCTTGGTAGAATTCACAAATGAAGCCATTGAAACTTGGAATTTTCTTTGTAAGAAGGTTTTTGATTATAAATTCTTAAATAGATATGATGCTATGTAGGTTACTTATTTCTTCTTGAATGAGCTCTAGTAGGTTGTATTTTTCAAAGACTTTGTCATTTCACCCAATTGGCATGATATTATTCATAGTAACTTCCTTATTATCCTTTTTATATTTGTTAAGATTATTAGTGCTATACCTCTCACATTCTTGATGTTAGTAACTTGAATATTTTCTCTTTTTTTCCCTCCTGTTAGTCAGTCTGGCTAGAGCTTGTCAATTTTATTGGTCTTTTCAAGAACCCAGATTTTGACCTTACTGATTTTTCTTTCTTTTCTTCCCGGCTCTCTGTTTCATTGATTTCTGCTTTTATTAGTTTTATTTTCTTTCTTCTGCTTACTCTGTGCTTAGTTTGCTCTTCTTTTTTGATGTTGTGAAGGTAGAAGTGGAGGTCATTGATTTGAGACTTTTTTCTTTTCTAATACAGGTATTTAGTTCTATAAATTTCCCTCTGAGCAATACTTTAGCCATACTTCACAATTTTTATATGTTGTGCTTTCTTTTTTGTTCAAAAATTAAAAATGCTTTCTAATTTCCTTTTTGATTTCTTCTTTGATTTGTGGGTTAATTACAAGTGTATTATTTAGTTTCTAATATTTGGGAGCCTTCCAGATATCTTTCTGTTATTGATTTATAATTTAGTTCCACAGTAGTCAAAGAACGCATGTTGTATGATACGGGTCTTTTTAACTTTATTGACACTTGCTTTATTTTGAAAAACTATTCGTTTGGACCACTGGAATTAGGACAATTATTTTATTTGTACAAACAAGAACCAGTGAGGAAAATTCATCTTTTTCTGTAACTGAGAAATTTGGATTCAGTTTTCCTTTTCCTTTTCCTTTTCCTTTCCCTCTCCCTCCCTTTCCCTTTCCCTTCCTTCCTTCCTTCCTTTCTTTCTTTCCTATTTTTTGGGGGGGCGATAAACAAAGTTTATTCTAGGAAGAGAGATAAAACCATTTGAAAATTTACATATATGTACTGTTCATTGGATTCAGTTTTTCAAATACCATCCATTCACAAATACCTTTTGTGTCTTTTTCAATTAATCTTAGTCTCTTAGTGCTGCTCAGTATTGAACTGTATCTCCTGTTGCTACTATGGGTTAAGCTGTACCCACAGGGTTGAAATAGAAATGAAAGTTGGATACATGAAGTGAACTCTTACTGTCAGACTTACAGGAGACTAGTGCATCAGACTTATCTTGATGGGACAGGAATTTATAACCATTGTCTAGGCTGTTATCCTGTTTAGACTGATAAATAAAAGTGAATAGACTGTGATAAGTGTGAAATGTTCAAGAGGAAAACCCATTCATGTATTAAATGTTTATGGTGTACACATTTGAATTTTTATCTTGATAGGTTAATGCAGCTGAATCAAAGATAACAAATTTAATATACCTAAAACACACCTTGGAACTTGTGGATCCCTTAAAGGTAATTTATATGTGTGTATATTGTATAAAACATGTCTAACATCAGTTTTTTAAAAACTTTTTGTTTTGAAAAAATTTCAAACTTAGGGAAAGTTGCAAAAATAGAATAATTAATTCCCATATTCTCTCTTTTTACACGTACACACATACTATGGTCCTTATTATTACTCTTACTGAACCATTTGAGAATAAGTTTCAGTACCTAAATACTAAGGTGCATATCTCCTAAGAACAAAGGTGTTCTCTTGTATTACCACAATACAATTTTAAAATTCAGGATTTTTAACATTGGTACAATACTATTACAGTTGATTCTTGAACAACATAGGGGTTGGGGTGCAACCCAACTTCGTGCAGTAGAAATTCCATATATAACATACTGTTGGCTCTTTATATACCCAGTTCCTCCATGTCCACAGTTGTTCCGTATCTGCAGTTCTGCATCTGTGGATTCGTCCAACCACAGATAGTGTAGTACTGTAGTATTTACTACTGAAAAAAACCCACCTGTAAGTGAACCCATGCAGTTCAAACCCATGTTGCTCAAGGGCCAGCTGTATATTACGTATAGCTCATATTCACACTTTTCCAATTGTCCTAATAATGTTCTTTATGGAATTCTTTTTCCTGATGCAGGGTCCAATTCAGGACCATGCATTATATTTAATGTAATTTTTTTATACTTCTTTAAACTGAAAAGTTCTCAGCCTTTCTTTCTCTTTCATAATGTTGACATCTTGAAGAGTAAGGGTCAGTTTTTTAATAGGATATTCCTCCATTTGTGTGATTGTTTTCCCATGATTAAATTCAGCTTATACGTGTTTGGCAGTAGTACCAAATAAGCAATGTTGTATCCTTCTCAGTATAGAACATCAGGAGGCACATGTCATTATTCCCTTCTTGTGATCTTAACTTTAATCATTTACTTCACTGTAAAGTTATATGTATGTAATCTGTGGGGAGATACCTTAAGACTGTGTAACTATTCCTCATCAAACTTTCACCAATTGAATTTGGCATTTAATAATGACTCTTACCGGAAGTAACTCTGGTGATTAAAAATGGTGATTTTTTTCATCTATTTTTAAATACTACATGATTCAAAATGTTGAAATTTTTTTCAATTAAAAGATAAAAAGAACTGATTTTTTTAAAAGAAAAAATACTGAAAAATGTGGAAGAATTTTGTTATAGAGTCCATTCTAATAAATATATATAATGAACACAATCTGGCAAGATTTCAAAAGTGTTGTCATCTTTCTTGGAATGAGAAAAGTATAATAAATTATTCCCCCAAACTGGTAGATTTGATGAAACACATATTTCAAACTCTGGTATGTAAAAGGCAAAGTAAAAGCCAAAGAAAATTCGGAAAAAATTATAACACATAACAGACAAACTGTTAATTTCTATCATCATAGAACTCATGTAATTCATAAGAAAATACTGGAATGCCAGTAGAAATATGGAACATGTTAAAAAAAAAAAGAAAATCAGTGGTTATTAAATAGTACTAAAAATATTCAACTTCATCCTTAGTCAAAGATCTGCAAATTAAAAACCATAGTTTTCATCTGTTAAAAAAGCAAAGTTTTTTTCCTTAATGGATGCAACTTACTGCTAATGAGAGAACAAAAGAGGTAGACAATTTCATAGATGGCTGGGAGGAGTACAAATTGTACATACCTTACAGGAATGTTTTGCAACATATATGTTTTGATGCTGTAATACTATTTCTAGAAATCTGTTCAAAAGAACTGCTAAGAGGTGTTGACCAAGATTTATGTCCAGTGATGGTTGTTTCAGCATTGTTTATATTCTATTAGTGTAAGTAGTGTAGAACTCCAATAATTATGGGGAGATACTCTTTGCTTCCCACAGGTGGAATAGTATGACTTACTAATTTTTTTTTTTAACTATGAGAACTTCCTGATGCTTGTCGTGTAGAATTAAGTAGGAAAGAAAAGGAGCATGCAGTAATATAAAATTTTTGATTTGAAAAAGTAAAAGGAAATGTACCATAATACTTAGAGTATTTATCTTTGGAAGAGTGGTAGAATTATGAATGATTTAAATGTTTTTCTTTATGCTTCTAAGAATTCTAGCTTTTATTGGTATATAAATATTATTTTTCTAAAATGTTAGCATTACCTCATAGCAAACTAAAATAGGAGGTAAAATGTCAGGTTATCTATGTTGTCTCCTCTTTTCTGTTTATTCAAATAGTACCCATTCATAGTTTCCATTAAGCAAAATAAAATCCCTACTTTTACCATGTAAGAGTGTTGAAGTTGCTCTGTTTACAAATATATAAGATATTCTTTAAACTTAATGTATATTTAACCCAGATTTTGGGATTATGTGTAGAGTAATCTGAATGCACAATGATAGCTGTTTAAGTACCTACTACTAATACATAGTTTAGTGTTAATGGTTAGTTGGAAGACAAGAAAAATAAGTCACAGTAGAGCAGTGGATGCCACTTATTAACCATGTGCTCTTTATCTTGAAAATGGGCCAGATATATTCTGTCTTCACATATCTGAAATTTCTTTTGTGAGTATATAAAGGAGAAGATGAAGCAAGAAATCACTTGATAAACTATAAAGTATTAAACAAATGCAAAGTGCTACATTTGAATAATGCCATAATTTATTATCCTTAACTATCTTTATTTTATTCTTTAATAGATTGCTCTGAAGAACTGTAACACACCTTTATTAAGAGCTTACTGTGGTTCCTTGGAAGATAAGAGGTCTCTGTCATTCAGCTGTTAATAAAATAGCAGATTATTCCATTCTTCCTGATCATAACTGATTTTAAGGACTTTAATTGTTTTCTATACAACAATTCCTTGAGTTTTAACAGAAACTTTAAACTGTTCATCAAAAATCTAATTGTACATTACATCTTATAAATACCAATAAATAGGATAATAGCACATTGAGTATTTGTATTAATGGATATAATTAATTTGGATAGCATTAAAATTGAAATCATATGCAATTTTAATGTTTCTTTTTTTAGCTTTTCTCTGTGGAAAGACTTGCAAGTATAAGAATGTATTATTCTCTTTTATTTAATCATGAAGGACCTAATGTAACCAAAAAATCGTCTTTATGAATACTGCAGAAGATCTAAATGCAGTTTAATTTTAATATTGTTTTTAGCAGTGGCACCTTGGTTCTTGGCCAAAAAGACTTGTAATACTTAAAAACAGTTACTTTATTGATTCAAGATTCTACACCTTGTGTGAAGCCAGGAAATGAGGTTAATATTAAAATAGAATTAATTACAAATAAAATACAGGATAGAATAAAATAAAAATTAGAAAAATAGGTATTACTAGACTTCTGATTTACATGATCCACACTGACAGTTGTAAGGTTCGTATACTGTCTCATAATACGTTTAGTCTCCCTTGCCCCAACTGAGGGCAAGGACTGTATGTTAATCCTTCTTTGAATCACTGCACCTAACACAATTATTGCTACATGGTATAAGTAAATGTTTGTTGAGTCAATGAACATGAAGCTAGAATTTTTAAAACAGTGATTCAGGGATGTATTTTATACTCACAGACACTATGTATAATTTGAGAGATCTGTTTATTAGCAGTTGTGAGATTGTTCTTGGTGGTCCCATGTTATTTTAGGAGAGTAGTTAAGACTGACAGAGTAGTTTAAAATTGCCACAGCCACAGTCCTAATTAATTTTAAATATATATTTTGCTTAATTATTTTCAAAATAATTTTCAACAATGATTTTTAAGAAAACATGTTATTTGCTATCATTAACTATTATTCAAATTGTACATTAAAATAATCAATGGTCTTATTGCCTACAATGTTCTTTTTTAGGTTTGGAATTATACTTGACAAGATTAAAACAGTAATTAATGATGATGCGAGGTACATGAAAGGATGCCTGAACATGAGGACTCAGAAGTGCTATGCAGTGAGGTCTAACATAAATGAATTTCTTGACATAGCTAGAAGAACATATACGGAGATTGTAGATGACATTGCAGGTAATTTAATTACTTGAGCAAATTTTTTGTGTTTTATTTATTTATTTATTTATTTATTTACATTTTTTATTGATTCATAATCATTTTACAGTGTTGTGTCAAATTCCAGTGTTCAGCACAATTTTTCAGTCATTCATGGACATATACACACTCATTGTCACAGTTTTTTCTCTGTGATTTATCATAACATTTTGTGTATATTTCCCTGTGCTATACAGTGTAATCTTGTTTATCTATTCTACAATTTTGAAATCCCAGTCTATCCCTTCCCACCCTCTACCCCCCTGGTAACCACAAGTCTGTATTCTCTGTCCATGTGTCTTTAGATTCCACATATGAGCGATCTCATATGGTATTTTTCTTTCTCTTTCTGGCTTACTTCACTTAGAATGACATTCTCTAGGAGCATCCATGTTGCTGCAAATGGCGTTATGTTGTCGGTTTTTATGGCTGAGTAGTATTCCATTGTATAAATATACCACATCTTCTTTATCCAGTCACCTGCTGATGGACATTTAGGCTGTTTCCATGTTTTGGCTATTGTAACACACATATATTTCTATTTTAAATTTATTTTTTACCAAAACAGATAAGTTTAACACATATTATCATTTAAGGAGTCTTTGAAAAAATAAAGATCTCAAAATGTTACAATATGTCCCTTCTTTTCTCCAAACTTAAACATAGCATTTCTTAAAACTTAAATATAGGGTTACATGAAGGCCAGGAGATTAGTTTACCTTTGTGCAATGTTGTATATCAATTACATGAAAAATGCAGGATATCAGTGCTAAAGGATTTCAGTGGAGGGAGAGATATGTCATTTTTGTCTAGAAGAGATAGAATTCGAACTAGTCCAGTAATTCATTTAATGACTTGATTTGTCTCCTAGTAAATATGGACACTATTTTGAGTACTGGGAATGCATAGTGAACAGGACACAGTTCCTGTCCTCATGGAGCTTGCATTATAGTAGTGGAGACAGATGATAAAGAAACAAACACATACACATATATATGTATATCCATATTGATATATAAAATATACCAATCATATATCGTAAATTGCACATGGATTTAAGAGATATAAAGAAAATAGTCAGGTTAAAGGGATCAGAGAGTGACTAGGTGTGGAGACATAGAGGAGGGAATGTTTTTAGTACATAGAATAGCCTAGAAAGGAATTCCACCCTCTGGCAGTGGTACAAACTGAAGCACAAACACATGAGGAAACCCGAAGGGTTGAGAGAAGAAATTTGTTAGGATGAAATAGGGCATTCCCTCACAGAACTAGTAAGATAAGTTTAGAAAAGTAGACTGGGGGTCAGAATTTAGTCTTTGAAGGCCAATTTGGAGATTTTTCCCACGGAAAATGAAGAGGCATGGAGATGTTTTTGCTCTGTGGAGTGCAATTGATCAAGAAGATATGTTGAATGAATTTCAGTGGAACAATGGAAAGCAGAGATATTTTAAACTATTAAAAGTTAATAAAGCATTATTTAGGATGATAGTAATGTCTAAGAGAAGAAGGAAATGCAAAGATTGAAGGAGGAATTGATAAAAATGAATAATTGAGTAGATATGTAAAAAGGAAATGTAGCCATTAGTGCTAATTGAAATTTCTAGCCTAAGAATGGTTGTACCACTGAGAAAAGCAGGAATATTATTGGAGGAACCATTTTTGAGGAATAAGGATGTTAGTTTTCTCAAGTAATGTTCAGAGCATTAATGGTCATCATGTTAAAAGTATAAATTTAGAACTCTGTAGTGAGTTTACAGTTGATAGGAAGTTTTTTTTTTTTTGAGGAATTTTATTTGATGATTCATCTGTTTCCTTTTTGGAGTATTTTGTCTTATAAAATATATTTTGTAGATACAAATTATTATACATAAAATAGATAAGCAACAAGGATTTACTGTATAGCACAGAGAATTATACCCAATATCTTGTAATAACCTATGCTAGAATATAATCTGCAAAAAACCTGAGTCACTGTGTTATATACTTGAGATTAACGCAATATTGCAAATCAACTATACTTTAATTTTAAAAAAGTAACAAGACCTTCCAACTTATATATAAAATAACAAGAAAAAGTTATGTTATTTTTTTAAACATGAAGAGTAATTTTCTCATTAAAATTTCTTTGTTTTGTTTTTGTTTTTCTTATTTCTGGTCATTAGGAATGATATCACAGCTTGCAGAAAAATACAGTCTTCCTTTGAGGACAAGTTTTAGCTCAGCGCGAGGGTTTTTCATCCAGATGACTACAGATTGTACAGCCCTACCCAATGATCAACTTCCTTCAGAGTTTATTAAGGTTCATTCTAGAGTTTGGGTTAGGAAATTATTGTTTCTGATTTTACAGAATTACATTTACATATTTTCAGGCACTTCTTGAGTTTTACATGCCAAATTTCTGAATGTTCTGTATATTGCTTCTCTTACTCCTACCCCTCTACCTAACAGCTTTACTAATCTAAGAATGACTTAGAAGAATTTTTTAGAGAAATACCAAACACACTGCTTCCCACAGTTCTGGGAGCTTGATGTGGGTAAGAAGGGAAAATGAAGAAAGAAAGTCCAAAAGGAATTTTTGATCAAAAAAATTTACAAAGTACCGTGCTTTCTCCTGTTTCAGGTTGTTCTCAATGCACATCTGCCTATTAAAGTTTTAAAAGTCCTGATGTAAAGAAATTTGCTTAATTTTTTAAATCCAGTGTTGCCAAACCTTTGGACCAGGGTGATGTTTTTTCCTATATACATGTTAACTCCTCCACAATATACCAGTTTGGTGAAGTCTGACTCACACTAATCTTTATTTTCTCTGCCCCCAGTGGGTACCTTTTGACAAAAACAAACCATTTAACTTTCAGGTCTTTAAAATATGTACTATATTACCAGTAATAAGGCATGGATGAAATAAAGAATGGATTGAGAGCTTGAGTGAGGTTCAGATATGGAGCAATGGCTAAGACAGGGATTAGAGATGCAGTGAGGATTACTATCTGCTATGCATATTATTAGTAATAAGATGTAGTGTTTTAACATTTCTACATGGCTATTTTAAGACCTGTAAAAATAGTCATGTCAGATAGACCAGGTCAAAAAATTCATCTTTAACTTTAGAATTGATCTTCCTTTTCTCTTTCACAAACATTATTTGGGACTTTGTTTGTGGTACTGTGTCTCAGAAACTAAAGTGATTAACCTAAATACTTGTATTTCTATTGTTTAAAGTCTATATGTTTTACTTCATAGGAATGTGTCTTGACATTTGTTTTTTAATCTCCTAACAGATATCTAAAGTGAAAAATTCTTACAGCTTTACATCAGCAGATTTAATTAAAATGAATGAAAGATGCCAAGAGTCTTTGAGAGAAATTTATCACATGACTTATATGTAAGAGCATTTGAAATTTTTGAATACTGAATTAAATTGGTTTAACTTGAGGTACTCTGGTAAATTTTATTAGTTGACAGGTTGTAGAAAATTGTAAAGTTATGAATGTTAACAAGCAAAGAACATTTCCTGAAAAAACAGTTAAAACTTTAAAGTCTGTCATTCTGACTGGGATCACTGAGCCTCACAGAAGATTCAGAGCAAATCTTAATTATGAAAAAAAAGATATCCCATTACACTGGGTTATAGAAGAAGCTTGGTACCCAACCAGATTTCCACATTTCAGCAATACTTCATTCATTCTTTCAATGAAGTTTTAAGAAATGTCGTAATGACACGAGCTTGAAATATCTCTAGTACCACATGGTACATTCCACCATGATGTATAGCTAAGCACATCATGAGCTTATCTTGGGCTTTGTTCAGTTTATTCCTTTCCTTTAGTGTATAAACGCTCAATTCTCATGCCTTAATACTTAAACAGCAACATCACAATAATGCCAATTGTTCGTGGCACAGTAATGCCATGAGTTTTTACTGTTCATGGAACAGTTGCAATGTATCTAGAAATAAGAACTAGACAGTCAAAATTGGTGAGGTGAGATGATAAAGATGGCCTTTCAAAATAATTTCAGATCATAGACCAAAGAAATTATAAGATATAGTAAGTTTGGGGAATGTATTTCTCTATGTGAGGGCAAAATTTTTATATTATGTCACAATATGATAACCCTTTCACATAAAAACTTAAATATGTTGTTAGGATATTTGTATATGTGTGTGAGAGAGAAACTACATTATAGCTTTTGTGTTGAATTTAACATTGCAAAAATAAAATTATTAGCAGATGGGCTCTGTTGAAGTATAGTGAGAGCTTGATTTGACCTTTATAAAATATTTCTATTAATAAAAATTTATTTTATTAATATTTAATCCAAGCAGTGATTTCAGAAGCATGGTGTTAACACACAAGAAGATGGATTCTTTGCTGCTAATTAACAGTGACCTTGAGTATGATATTCAATTTCCTCATCTCTAAAATGAGGCAATAGAACAATAGATTTTATGTATAGTGTACAATTCAACTGTGAATGTTACTTTACCTCAGGCAATGAATTTAATATTGTTTTACAATTATATTGTATGTCCCTTTTTAAAAAGCATTACTTGACTTACCAAACATGTACTTTCAGGATAGTATGCAAACTGCTTAGTGAGATTTATGAACATATTCATTGCTTATATAAACTATCTGACACTGTGTCAATGCTGGATATGCTGCTGTCATTTGCTCATGCCTGCACTCTTTCTGACTATGGTAGGTTATTTTCTTTGGAATAAATATGTTGCATACTGAAATTTGTATTCCATTCAAACAACTTTATATAACAATTATGAATATTTTACATTTTTTTTGCCTGAAATATAGTCTTGTGCCTGTGGCCCTAGACTAAGACTCAACACAGAGAAAATGAAATTACCCTTAAAGTTTCTTTTAAAATTAAGAAAATTATTTACTGAGAAACTGACAAATCAGAAAGGAAAAAAACTGCAAGAAACTTAAAAGGTTCTCAAAAGAAGAAAGACTGTAGAGCTGTCTTCTTGGTAAAAATAATGATGATCCAAATGTATAAAGTTCAAATCTGAAGCTACATTAGAAGCAGTAGAATACTAATAGTAATAGGCATGAGAGAAATGAAAGTGAAAATTTTTAAAAATTTGCTTTTTAGATATGAGCATCCCAAGATCAAAAATTATATCATTTATTTTTGTATCCCAAGTTTATACACAGGCTTTGAATACAAATGTTAAGTAATTTTCTAATGTTAAATGAATACTTGAAGTTAGCCCTCCTTGAAATTTCTTATCCAACTTATCAGTAATAACTGTACTCCAGTATGTAAATTTGCATAATTTGTTTGTAATAATTAAGGTTGAGTAATTGTAGAGTTAATAACATTAATAACATTAAAATTTCCAGTTAAAATCAGCAGTAATACTTCCAAAATATTATGTTAATTTATTTTTATAATGGGAAAGGTATTTTACAAGGTTTTTTTCATAGTTGGTATTTTGATATTTCTTTTGAAAATGTTACATTTTTCAATTGGTTATTTTATAGGCCAAAACTTTTGAACTTTTTATCTCTCCTTTGGGGTCAGAACCTTACTTTACGAATCAGCTATTTTAATAGTAGTTTTCTTAACTAATAAGATATTTGATGTTGCTCCATTTTGAAACTCCAAACTTATAAATAATGAATTTTTGGTGTTAAAATGATTTTTAAATAGTTAAAAAATTTTTTTCAAATTAACCTCACTTTTATAATGAATGCTTTCAAGTTTACCCATGTGTTTCATGTAGAGGCCTGTAGCATTTAAATTTTTACTTGTCCTTCCACCCTCTTCTTCCTCCCTTCACCTCAGCAATTATCCATAGAGACCTGATCATTATTTCTTTCTATAAATTAGCAGTATCTCTTTTGTCTTCTCTATCCTCTGAGATTTCTTTTTAGACAAAATTTCTGTAAGTTTGGGCATAAAATCATGAGTTTATTTGGTTTTATTCTATATCCATACCTCATTTGAAAAGCTAAGTGTGCCAAATTTGAAATAATGCTGAAGGCGAGGATTAAGTGAATGTGCAATTTTGAAGTTGTCTTTATACCTTGGGATAGAATAATGATATTGTTGCTAACTGACCCTAGTAAAATCACTAAATTATATACAGTACGTCCACATCACAAAATCTTTAAGTATAAATAATCTTTCAAAACCTTTCTATTTTTCTCTTTAGTTCGGCCAGAGTTCACTGATACTTTAGCAATCAAACAGGGATGGCATCCCATTCTTGAAAAAATATCCGTGGAAAAACCTGTTGCCAACAATACCTATATTACAGAAGGGAGTAATTTTTTAATCATAACTGGACCAAATATGAGTGGGAAATCCACATATTTGAAACAGATTGCCCTTTGTCAGATTATGGCCCAGATTGGTAAGTTATGGATTTACTTTATAGTTAACAATTCTACTCCCCATTTAAAATATTTTGTGTCCAGTATTTGAAATCCAGATGCCTAATTAACCTAAGAGCAGTTTGGAGTAGATTTTCATACCTGGAAGTATGATAATGTCTAATATATAGACCATAACTTTTATTATTTGGTATTTATTAAGCTCCATCCAATTTGGATTACATTGTACTGAAAATTTTGTGGGATATAACAGAAGTAGGAACTTTCTCATCATAGCTATTAATGTTGTATCAACTGTTACTAAACTGAATCATAAAATTATCTGAGATTCAAAAACTTTATTGTGAGAAAAAGTAAAATAAATAGGATAAACTGCTGCCGTTAATAACCCATGTAAGATTTTCCCAAAATTATAACATTGGGCAGAGAAACATTTCCCTTACTTAATTTAAGGGGGACCAATAACTTGGCCACAGCAGTTGATCTATTACACACATGTGTGCACTCACACATAAATGGCTGTCACAGGCCGAACGTTGTTATGTATTTCTTAGCATAAAGGCACAACTCACCTCTTATCTTGGAAAACTGGGTTCCTTGAGGACTATGTGAATCAGAGATGAGATGATTGGTCCTAATACAGTGGTTCTCAACCAGGGATGGATTTTGGTTCTCCTTACCCCCTGGAGTTTGTCAACGTCTGGAGACATTTTTGATTGTCACAGCTAAGAGGAGTGTAAAGTCGAAGGATGCTGTGAAATATCCTACAATGCACAGGACACCCACTTTCTCCTTTTCACCCTGAAGCCCTCACATACACACAAGAAAGTTTTATCCAGCCCAAGATGTGGTTGAAGAACCCTGGTCTAATGTAATGTAATGGATTGTAAAGGAAATACATCAATAATAATATTGGTCATATAGTGCAAATTTACCCTTAATACTGGGAAAGAAAATCAGAGAGGAATGAATGAATGAATGAAGAGTAAATATTTTATTGAGTTTATAGTTTAAAAGGACATTGTAGCCAACTTCCCTCCCCTTGTAAACACACATTCATACGTGACATAATAATCTTAACTTCTTTTTGACTAGTTATGAGGTCTGTCCTTTAAAAAAATAGGCTAATTATTGGGTAGCTATAATTATTAGAACATTCAATATAATGAACTGAAATTTGACTTTCTATAACTTCTACTCATTAGTCCTAATTCATATCTTCTGAGCATTTCAGAATCATCTAATATCTCCTGGGAATAGCCCTTCAAATATTTGGAGAAAATTGCTATTACTCTACTTCTCTTGTCACTGTCCATCTTCAGCCTATAAAATACCTTAAAGTATATATAATATCTGATTTGATCTGATTGTAAAGGAAACAGAAGGACTTGAAATACATGAAAGTTAAGAATATAGGCTTTGGAACTAGACCTAGCTTGTCTACTTACTAGTTCTGTGATCTTAGGCAAATTACTTAACCTCCTTATTTTTTCTCTCTGTAAATGAAAATAATAATAGTACCATGTTTTAGAATTGTTGTAAAGATTAAGCAAGATAATATTTATAAAATGCTTAAGGAATGGGTGTGGGAAAGAAGGAGACTTTCCAGATAGAAGTAAGAGCATGCTCTAAAGCACAGAAGCAAAAGAACAGTATGATGTTCCCTGGGAATTACAAGAAGTCCAGAGGCTTAGCGGTTCCTCACCTAACAGAACAGAGTGGCTGTGAGAAGTAGTAGGCTGTAAAGCTGGAGAGATGGGCAGGAGTCACATCTTGAAGGGCCTTAGGTACTTAATGGAGAGACTGAAATTTATCCAGAAGTCTACAGAGAGCTATTGAAATTTAAGCAAGAGAATGGCATGATTGGATTTGACTTTTAGAATGATCACTCTGGCTAATGTTATGGTTAGAGAAAAGCCAGACTGGCAGCAAAATACCAACCAGTAGGCTTCTGTAATAATTTAGACATGATGATAAGATGTTGAGAGCCTTTTTGGTGGAGGTAAGAGAGAAGGGAAAATATGAACATATAGCACATATGCTGTGTTCTGTGCTTGGTACTTTCCCATTTATTTTCCTACTTAATCCTTCTGGCTATCCTGTGAGAAAGTTGTATTTAAGATAATCTGCTCTCTGAGATACAATCTTTATAATTATTTTTATTATTACTGTTACTTTTATTTTTATTAGTATTATCCTGACTTGCTTTTTCTGCTTTCTAGTCCTTATTCTTCAGAGGAGGATCTTATTTTTCACCCTTGCCTTTGTTTTAAATCTTGGAATAATCTGGCTTTGTTTCTTCACTCATATAATTTCACCATTTTGTCTGTACAGAGTTCTGTATACTTGATACTTTTCCCATTCAACTGTTTGTATATTTTTATCTTCTTATGATTTTAGAATGCCTTTTGTATCTGATTTTGTATGGATAAATCCATTAATATATAGGTACGTTATATATTAATAATAGGTACGTTAATCAGATTGATTTGTTTTCCAAAGATAAATATTTTAAATTAGTTAGCCTGATGGTTGCTCAGACAGAAACAGTCTTGTGGATGAAAATTTACCTTTCTAGAAACATTTAATGTTTACTTTCATTCTAATTGTGGTTATTTCTGTATATTTCTAATAATAGCTGTCTCCTGACATACCTGCCTTTGATTTTATCAACTTGAGCTTCATAAGCACTTCCTTCAAATTTTCATATTTTAAATATTTTTATCGTCTAACTATATTATTTAAAATTTTTATCAAGTTGATAACAAATTTTTCTAATGTACTTGAATATATATTGTCTTATTTGAACTTCCACATAAGTTTGTACAATAGGTAGGGTAAGCATTTCTATTTTATATGTGAGGAAGATGAAACTGGGAGAATTTAAGTGTTGTACAAGATTATACAGTAAATGATGGAGCTGGGGCCATGTCTTCTAACTCCATATTCAGTGATCTTTCCACCATGTAATCCTTAGATAAGCTAGTAAATAATGAATTGGTAGAAGATTCAAAATGTTAGTAGTACTTATGTTTTATAAAAGCAGCTCAGTTTAGCTTGATCTTATATTTTATAGGATCATATGTTCCAGCAGAATATTCTTCCTTTAGAATTACTGAACAGATTTTTACAAGAATCAGCACTGATGATGATATTGAAACAAATTCATCAACATTTATGAAGGAAATGAAAGAGGTACCCAAACTCAACTTTTCTTTTCTTTTTTTCCTTTTTCAGTTTTATTAGGTAGAATTACTACATTTCAACTGCACATACACATTATATTGCATGTAAATATACATATATATATACAGTATACTGCACTTTTTCTAGTTTATATATATGTACTAATTATTGTTTCTAAGAACAGATTAGAGCTTTAGCTTTTTAAATTTACATAGCTATCAAAGGAATAAAGCCAACTACAAAATAAGAATCAATAGAATGCAGTAATCCAGTCATAAAGGACAGGCAAATGTGTTTACACATATTCAAGAAATCAGTCATCTTAGTTATAAGTAATATGTAACTTTTCTTATGTTAAAAATGTATTGAATTCTCCCACTAATGGTCAATTACAATGTAAGAAAGTATTCTTATACTAAAGCAAGCAGATATGTTTATACTGCTCTACAAGAGCCAGAGGGCAGTCAAAGACAGCTTCCTAATTTCTCTTATGAGGAAATGGAAGCAAATGTTTTATTGAAAAATACAGCTTTAAAGAAAAAGCTTGTGTTACTGAATGATAAAAACGTGCTTTCATGTTTTTATGTGAAATATATAAAAGACTTCAGAAAATGATGACCTGTTCAGGAACATTTTGCATAGTATCTATTGTTCCTCTTAAGCTTGGTTTTAAAATAAAAGATCACTGTGTTAGAAGGCTTTTTAAAAATATCCATTTCTGTGTTGTTGTAGGATTTTTATTTCCTGTAACAAAGTATGTATTATCCCCTATTTCTGATCTGACCAAATGTCAAGTAGGCTTGAGGGGCTAAAGGGATTCAGTATAGCTCTTGAGCTGTCTTTTGTAGCTAGGAATTTCTGGATCACTATACAGTTGTGTAATTTTCTTTAGATAGGTGGAGAATAAAGTTATCTTTTGCCCACAGTAAATGAAATTTATATAATTATTTAGTATGTATTGAATATCTATGGGAGAATACATCACTGGACCAGGTACTTAAGGTGTACTTTTAAATGGTCCTAGCTCTCGAGAAGCTTAGTCCTGTGGAAAGGTAAAATGGCTATGAAGGTTACTATTGTATCATGATATAAAAAGGGTGGAATTCTACTTTTTGAGAAAGGAAGTTAATTTCAGTAGAGAAGGAACATTTCTGCCAGTGAAAGTCTTGGTCTTTTTTGGTAATGGATTTACATTTTTTTGTTTAGTCAGGAATCAATGGACTTAGGATGATTTTCCCTAAATTTTTCTTTTTATTTTTACTGGCTATAGAGATGTTAAAATAAATTTGAGAGATAGTTTAGAGAGTTTCTTGACAATAACTGGTTAGTCATTTCAATGAGAAGAGAAGAAAATGACCGTCTTTGTGCTTTATTTAAATATTTAATTCATTGCTTTATTTCACTGTATCTGAAACATCAATATTTTAGATAATGGTTATTTACTTTGTTGTCTCATACACATATGCATATTCTGTTTATGTATGCTATTCTATTGGAATTATTAGTCATGAGATTTTTAGAGAGAAAAGCAATGTATTAGTTTCTGCTCAGCAGGATTTCTCTGTAAAAATATATTTCACATGAGCTAATAAAGAGACTGGATTTTTCCTCATTTTTTTTCTATGATAGTGACAGCTGTTTGGTTACAATGAATAATATTGAAATTGTATTTTCAGATAGCATATATTCTACATAATGCTAATGACAAATCACTTATATTAATTGATGAACTTGGCAGAGGTACTAATACAGAAGAAGGTATTGGCATTTGTTACGCTGTTTGTGAATATCTGCTGAGATTAAAGGTATTCTTGTCTATTTATTTTGAGTTCATTAATTTTGAGTACTCTATTTTTTATTGAATGAAAGATTTGTTAAATTCTGTAGTGCTTTACAATTTTCAGAAGTTTCACACAGATCATTTCATATAATCTCATAATAACACTTTTTTTCCCTACTCCCGTATTGCCCCTTGCCCCTTCCCTTTCACCACTGGTAACCACTAGTTTATTCTCTGCATCTGAGTCTGCTTCTTTTTTGTTTTATTCACTAGTTAGTTATATTTTTTAGATTCCACATATGTGGTATCATACAGTACTTGTTTTCCTCTGTCTTACTTCACTTAGCATAATGCCCTCTAATTCTGTTGAGTCCTTTTTATGATATATTTTTTATATATTTATCATGATTGGATATTACAGGTACCTACAAATGGCTCTTTAAGCAATTTTAGGTAATAAAAACATATCATAGCTTTCATATTTTTGTTACTTTATTTTAATCGAAGCAGGAATGACTAGTATGATAGTCATGATATAGAAAAAAGAAAAGAGGAAATCAAGAAATACAAGAAATGTCAAAACTAGTCACTTGGCTTTAATTTAATCAAATAGCAAAACATTTGCTAGTGAAACATTTCAGTTATTGACTGTGTGTAATAACATTTGACTGTGATGTCACAACATGAAGTAAACTAGGTATCTGAAGTAACTTTATGGAAAATCTCTTTTACTTAAGAGTTCATTCCTTTAAAGAAAGCATTCTTTTGTAGATCAACTATGTAAAACAAACTATGATTTTTGCTCTATTATTAAGCTAATTTATAAAATATCTTTTTAGAAGATCACTCAAAGTGGTATGCAAAAAAGTAATAATATTTTTCTGTATTTAAAGCACCTTAAAATATCACTAAGATGAGATTTTTCACTTTAAATGAGAGTCCATAATGATTTATTATATAGAATGAGAAAACTCTTATTTTATACTTAAAAAAAGGTGTATGATGAATCAAAGGTAATGTTAATAGATGAAAATCTGTAATTCTAATATGTCAGTTGATAAGATACCATGCAAGACAATGCTAATTCTCCTCAGGATCCACCCTTACCACCCTTCTTTGCTTCTAGACCTATAACTAGACTCAGATCCCAGGAGGCCCTTAAAGCTGAGGTACAAAGTGTGGCCCATGAGGAGGTACAATAACTTTAAAAGAACTACTTGAGTTTTCTAATTTATACAGATAGAAACCTGGGGAGCATGTGTAGAACTGGATATTAAGGATGTTCGGATAATGATGGAAGGAAGTAGGATAAGGCCAAATTTATTGATATTGACTCACTGAGCAGAGGTTTTGTTAATGTTGCAGCTCAGGATGTTTGGTTGGTTGGTTGAAACATGAACTAAAGGTAGCCCATAGTGACTAGCTTGGAAATGCTAGACCTGCCTTGGTTTAATATAGAGGAGAAGATTCAAAGGCTTAGGGAGGCTAGAATATTATTGTGTATTTTTCATTTAAAATCTACTCACCTACCCTGCAAGGGTCCAGAAGATATACCTTTCACCATTACTGTAAGAAATAAATTTATGAGGAGAGCTCCAACATCCTTGAAATGCTCTGTGTTTACTCTTTTTGGTAGGCTAGATCTTATAGTGAAAACTGCAGTCACTGAATTGGGAAACCTAAACACAGTGGGAGTAATTGGATCTCGGGGTGGCAGGAGGCAACTGACAGTACTCTACCACCAAAGGCAAGATGGGAGTGGTTACCAAAACAGGCAGCAGAGCCAAAGCAGCAATCCGAATAGTCTTGACTGGGGCAGTCGAGTGCACTGGCTAGTTGATTGTGGTGTTCCCTAGAAGTGAAATAGAAGGAAAGCTTATCATATTCCTGCTTGATGTGTATAAGCAGAAAAGTTTTACGTCAAGTGAACAAAAACCTAGCCTGAACCATAAAAAAAGAGAGTCAGGGCCTCTCAACCAGTTTCTAGACCTGAGCTAGTTTATAGATCTAGAACCTCTTAATTGAAGGAGAAGCCAAGTTCCCTTGAAGAAGGACTCTGGTGTGCTCCAAAAATTTATTCTATTTATTTTTCTCCCGGCTTTCTCCAAAGGAACCTACAGCCTTTTACTGGGGTAACTGTGCATTGGGAAAAAGGAAATAATCAGGCTTTTTTAGGACTACGAGCCACTGGCTCTGAACTGACTCTAATTCCAGAGACCCAGAACATCACTGTGGTTCACCAGTCAGGATAGGCATAGGGAAGACATATGATCAGTGCAGTTTTAGCTCAGATCTGTTTTATAGTGGGTCTGCAACCCATCTTGTGGTTATTTCTCCACTTCTGGAATGTGTAATTGGGATATGTGTACTCAGCAGCTGGCAGAATCTTCACATTGGTTCCCTGACCTGTGAAGTGAGGACTATTAAAGTAGAAAAGACCGAATAGAAGCCATTAGAACTGTTTCTGCATAAGAAAAATAGTTGCCCAAAGCAATACCCCGTTTCTAGAGAGATAGCAGAGATTAGTACCACCATCAAGGACTTGAAAGATGCAGGAGTGGTGATTCTCACCACATTCCCATTTGACTTGCCTATTTGGCCTATGCAGAAGATTGATGGACCTTGGAAAATGATAATGAATTATTGTAACCATAGCCAGGTGGTAACTGAAATTGGAGCTGTTTCTAGTAGATGAGGGTTCATTGCTTGAGCAAATAACACATCCTCTGGTACCTGGTGTGCAGCTAATTGACTAGCCAGTGCTTTTTTCCTCCATACCTATCTGTCAACAAAGATCATCAGAAGCAGTCTGCTTTCAGCTGGCAAGGTCAGCAGTAGACCTTCACTGTCCAACTTTAGGGGTATGTCAGCTCTCCAACTCTCATAATTTAGTTTGCAAGGATCTTGATCGCTTTCCTTTTGACAGGATATCACACTGTTCCATTACATTGATAACATGATGCTGATTGGACCTTGTGAGCACAAAGTAGCAATCACTCTAGACTTACTGGCAAGACATCTGTGTGTCAGAATGGGGAGACAAATTTGACAAAAGTGCGGGAGCCTTCCACCTCAGTGAAGTTTCTAGGAATGCAATGGTCTGGGGCATGTTGAGATATCCTTTGTAAGGTGAAGGATAAGTTGTTATATCTGGCCCTTCCTACAACCAAAAAAGAGGCAAAATGCATTGTCGACCTCTTTGGATTTTAGAGGCAACATATTTCTCATTTGAATGTGTTACTCCAGCCCATTTATCAGGTGACCTGAATACTGCTAGTTTTGCGTGGGGCCCAGAGCACGAGAAGACTGAAAGAAGTTCAGCCATGCAAGCTGCTCTGCTGCTTAGGCCTTATGGTCAAGCAGATCACTCGTGTTTGAAGTGTCAGTGACAGACAGAGATGCTGCTTGGCACCTTTGTTGGGCCCTTGTCAGTGAGTTACAGCATAAGGCACTGAGACTTTGCAGTAACGCCCTGCTGTCCTCTGCAGATAATGACTCTCCTTTTCAGAAACAGGTCTTGGCCGGCTACTGTGTGTTAGTAGAGACTGAACGATTAACCACGGGCCACCAAGTTGTCATGTGGTCTGAGCTGCCTGTCATGAGTTGGGTGTTATCTAACCCACCAACCATAAAGTTGGGCAGGCACAGCAGCACTGCTCCATCAAACGGCAGTGGTATATACATGACTGGGCCCATGAGGCCCTGAAGGCACAAGGAAGTTACAGGCAGAAATGGCCCAAATGTTCCTGGTCCTCACCCCTGCTGTGCTACTTTCTCACCTTGCACCTGTGGCCTCACAGAGGGTCCCCTCTGGTCAGTTGACAGAGGAAGAGAAGGCCTGCCTGGTTTATGGATGGTTTTGTATACTATTCAGGTGCCACTCAAGAGTGGACAGCTGTAGCACTGTAGTCCCTCTCTGGGACATATCTGAAGGACATTGGTGAAGGAAAATCCAGTGGGCAGAACTTCAAGCAGTGTACCTGGTTGTTCATTTTGCTTGTGAGGAAAAATGGTCAGGTGTGTAATTATATATCAGTTCATAGGCTGTGGTTAATGGTCTGACTGGGAGGAGTGGCCTCAGGAAAGGAGGATTTTAATAATCAAGTGAATAGGATGACCTATTCTGTGGATACAAGGCAGCCTCTTTCCCTAGCCACCCCTACCATCACCCAATGGACTCATGAACAGAGTGGCCATGGTGGCATGGATATAGGTTATACCTGGAATCAGCAACATAAATTTCTACTCACCATGGCCAACCTGCTGCAGCCACCCCTGAGTGCCCAGTCAGCCAGCAGCAGTGACCAGCGCTGAACTCTGATACAGCACCATTCCCTAAGGTAGTCAGCCAGCTGCCTGCTGGCAGGTTGATTACACTGGACCACTTTTCCAGCATGGAAGGGGCAGCAATTTGTTCTTACTAGACTAAATAATTTCTTTGGATACAGATTTGCCTTCCCTGCACGTATGGCTTCTACAAAAACTACCACCCATGAGCTTAACAGAATGTTTTATCCACCATCATGGTATTCCACACAGAATTGCTTTTATTAAGGAACTCACTTCATAGCAAATGCAGTGCAGCAATGGGCCCATATTCATGGAATTTACTGGCCTTATGTTCCCACCATCCTGAAGCAGCTGGCTTGACAGTAAAAATATTATTATCGCTACTTACTTTTAAGGAGCTTAAAGTTTATTATTTTTTAGCCTACTACCTTTAATGCCTAGCATAATCCTTGCTATATATAGGCCCTGAATAATTATTTATTAAATTAATTAACCTAGCATTACTATAATAGATTGGTTTAATATATAAAATTTGAAGATATTACTGTTATTATGAACATGGGCCCTGGATTCTAAATAGTTTAGTAAATCTCTGAATATTTTTCTGTCGCTTTATAAATTAAGTTTGTTTTATACCTCCTTTTGATGTGTTTAGTAGTTAAGATTTTTTATTTTTCTGTCATATGGAAAACCATTCCTTCCCTTGCTATCCCCTTTCCATAGTTGATAGCTATTTGCCAGTCAAATATTTTCTTAATAATGTCTTAATATTGAAAATTTCCACTAATCACCCATTTAGTTTCTCACTGGTAATGTCTTAAAACATTATTTAAATCTCTGTCTGCTTCATTAACTCTGGGCAGGAACCCACTATGCTGGTCATAAGTCACTGGAATCACCTCCATCAAAATCACCTGAAGTACTTAGGGAAAACGCAGTTTCCTGGTGCTGCACATTACAGCTACTGATTGAGAACGTGAAGGGGATAAGCACCAAGAATTTACTTTAACAAGCTTGCCAGTGGATTACTAAAGTTTGAGAATCATTGTACTAAGCAGTGTTTTCAAAGTCTTTTTTTTTTCCCCTATACGTACCTAACCCAGACATAATGCAAATATAAAAGCAAAAACCTTTCTAATTTCAAATACTTAAGACAATCCATTGATTCCACTTTTCCAAAACTACTTATATGGGAGGGAGATACTTCTAAAGTTGAGGGAAATGTTATGATTTTATTTGTGGATTACTTCTGCAATGATTATTCAGTTAATAGCTTTATTTCTGGTAAACTTCATCCTTTCAATAGCTTTAATTTTTAGTTTTTTTCTTTTTTAGGATTTTATTTTTACATTTGTTCTCTTTCCCATAATGTAACATACATGTGTATGTGTAAACATAACAAACATGTTTCCTTCACTGACCATACAATTTCAAAACATTTTAAGGTGAAAATTGACCATGTTAGCTTCAGAGCTATCAGTTTCATTTCTACATTTCTGTTAAGCTACTTAGAAAGTTACACTAAAATTTTATGTTTGAATGGTTAAAATAGAATTTATAGTTTATTTAAAAATGCTGACTTTCATTATTATATATTCTAGGCATTTACACTGTTTGCTACACATTTCCTGGAATTATGCCATATAGATGTTCTGTATCCCAATGTAGAAAACATGTATTTTGAAGTTCAACATGTAAAGAACACCTCAAGAAATAAAGAAGCAATCTTGTATACCTACAAACTTTCTAAGGGACTCACAGAAGAAAAAAATTATGGTATTACATACAGAAATTATGTCTATACACTGAAACATGACATACTTTTGTAAGACAAATCTTCTCCTCTTTACTTGACTGTCAACCTAAGCAACTTTCCCTCCCGTTCTTTTGAGTGGTTATATGCTCTAAGACTGTGTTTTCTATGTCAAACTCACATTTATGTACATTAAACTTATTTTGAAACATATTAACAGTGACTTTCTAGAATTGCAACACACGAAAGTCCCAAAAGTATAGTTTCTAGTCTTAGAAAAATGTGATTTTAGCTTATATTTGCAAGTTATATAATGAATTGAAAATTATATATTTCTTATACACCCTTTCAAGTAGCAGGGTCCTTCCTCTGTTTTCTTCAGATTCAGGAAATTTGATAATTAAAGTTTGAGTCTTAAAATGGAATGTATGACCAAATAATATGTATTCAGAAGCTTAATTAGATATTTTCTATCTATATCATTATATGATGTGTAAAATTGCAGATTCAGGGAATTTTCAATTGCCCTTTGCATATACAGTTACAAAAATTATTTTAGCTATGAATGTAACTTTTGTGAGGGAAAAAAATCACCTTTGTTTTGCTATTAAAATGGGAAAATCAAATGAATAACTTCATTTGTATCAGATGGTTAATCTTTATAAGCCTCAATTTCATCTGTTAAATGGGGTTATATGAGGACTTATGAAGATTAAATGAATTATCAAATACAATCTTCCTAGCATAGTGCCCAGCAATTAGTGACTTCTGAATAAAAGCTAGTATTGTTTCTGTTCCCCCTAAAGCAATACATACACTATTAGCACACATGAGAAAGTATATAAGGCATTTATAAAATCAGACTTTGAGAACATGAGAATACTAGTTGGTAGTTGAATCTGCATGAATAGTCACCTACCTTTATGTCTTCGGAGAAATGTCTCCCTCATTGATCTGCTAGATAGATGAATATTCAGCTGTAGGCTTTTCCGACTACACATTCTTCTACCTTGCAAAACCCGTATGTCCTTTGACCTATAAACCAACTGAATTTGTAGTTGGAATTTCAGTCTTATTACTATTATTTGATTTTTGAATTCTCTCTTCCTTTCCCTATCATGTTTTCAGCTATCTCAGAGATATTTTGAGAGATAATTGTTATTCAAATTTGTCTTACATGTCTTCGCAAGTAATTAAATCTAGTAATTGCTCAATTGTCATCCAGAACTTAGGAAAACTTAATTTTGAGAATTGTTAAGTAGTTCATAAATACCTAAGAAGAGAAATTCAAATCTGTGAAGAAAAGACTAATACTGGTTCAAACAAACATAAGGATACCAGCAATAACAATATTGAAGCCCCATTGTTTATCATTTTAGGATTAAAAGCTGCAGAGGTATCATCACTCCCACCATCAATTGTTTTGGATGCCAAAGAAATCACAACTCAAATTACTAGACAAATTTTGGTAAGAAATTTTTTAGCAATACAAATTGTTTTTCAAATTCAAGGAAACACTTTTAGTGTACATGTTTATTATGGCCTTGGATCTAAATATATGATACTTAATAATTGAAATATTTAAAACAAAAACCTAATTACTAAACAAAGAAAATCCTTTTTACTTCTCAAAAGTTTTTTGGTTTGGTCGATTATAATTTTTCCCAGCAAATCTACTAATAAGATAGGAAACCAAAGTTAAACAGTTCATTATTGCTACACTAACTTTATGATAAATAAATCTCTATTATAAAGTAAGCATTAAAAATGAGAATCATTATGCACAAAATTTTCATTTTTTTATAATTTTCAAAGCTCTTCTGTCCATTATCATATATAAGCCTCAACTCTTCATGAAGCAGTTAGGTCTAATAAAAGATAAATAATAAAGGTATTATTTTACTTACATTTTTACAGCTGAGGTTCTCAGAAGCTAAGTGATTTGCTAAGAAGCGGTAGATCCAACACTAGATTCACATCTGTTAGCTGAAAATTTGGAAATCTTTTTTTGTTTGTTTTTTTACATTAGGTTGCTTTATATTGTTTTACAAATCCAGTGTGTTCAGTAAACAAAGCTAGATGCAGTATGAAATTTTCTTCAGTGTTAACAGTTTCTTATGTCTTTCAATCTTTCTTATTCTGCCTTCAATTTTTACTGTATTCTTCAGTCTTTTGACCTCCTAGTCTGTCTTTATGACTTGCCCAATTATCCCATTGGAATTTGTTCCCCAGTAATTTTGGCAGTGCTTCACTTCTGAAGAACGTCTCATTACCTAGTTCTTCAGAATTCTTCTTGCTAAATTCCAATTATGGGCAACCTATCCAATAGCCTTCTAGACTTTGGATTTCTTGATGCTGCTCAAAATATATTTAAGACAGGCATATTTTATCCACTGCAAATTAATATGTTCTAACTTTAGTTGAATATTTTACTGAGTAGTTTTTTTCTTCTCTCCTAATCTATGTGATTTCTTATAGTAAGTCTTTGAAAATGTTTCTGCTTTTCCTAAGCCCTCAATAACCTTACCCTCTACAAAAAATTTAGTTCCTATATTTTTGGAGAGACTTGAGGTCATCCTAATGAGTCCTTGAACCTTTCTTCCTTCAGAATTCTATTTTGGAATTTCTGTTTTTCACGCATTTCTTTTCCTTCCTATATCAGAGGAAGAGATTACCTTTCCTTTTTAAGGTTAACTTTTCTACCTTCTTTTCATCTCCATTAAGTTTCTTTTCTTCTCCTTGTATCCTTAGTGTTTTTTCCTACTGGATTTTTTTTTCTGTGAATATAGTTAGGTTTTCTCCCAAGAAAGCTTTTTTTGGGGGGTGGGGGTGAGAGAGGTAATTAGGTTTATTTATTTAATGGAGGTACTGGGAATTGAACCCAGGATTTTGTGCATGCTAAGTGCACACTCTACCACTGAGCTATACCCTTTCCCCACCTTTTTTTAAACCTTACTTCTCAAACTGTATTTCTCTTCCTTTTACTGCCAATTCTCAAAAGCAATTTGTACTTGCTTCTTTTATTTTCCACTTGCAAACTGAATCTTGTCATCACTCTACTGAAAATGTTCTCTTAAATACCAACTAATCGTAAAATCTTATGGCCTTTTTTCACTTCTCACCTTCCTTGTTATCTCTGTAGCATTAGACACCAGCCTTCTTTCCCTTTTCATAATTCTCTGTCTTGGCTACTGTGGAATTGTCTTCTCCTGGATGTTTTCATTCTTCGACCTCTTTGATTATTATTTCTTTCCTTTTTTCACTAGTGTTTTTTTATTATTCCACCTGTTAAATAGAAGTATTTCTAAGATTCTACCCTTTTTTTTGTTTAAAATTCTATATTCTTGGTGATCTCATCCTTTTCTCAGCCTCCATTTTCGTTTCTTTTTGACTCTGAATCTTTTTATTTTTATCCAAATTTCTTCTTGAAATCTTAATTTGTATTCACTCTTCAGTAGGTCCAAAATTAAATTTGTCATCTTCTGAAAAATCTCTCATCTCCACTTTCAAATCTCCCAGTGACCCACCAGAGTCTGAGTCCTTCTTAATTACCTCTCATTAGGACGATGCAGTAGGTTCCCTCTCTTTTTGAACCCATCATTCTATTTACTTCTACTTAATTGTCTTCTAATGCATAATTCTTACCATGTTTCCTGCTCAGAAACTTTCAGTTGAACTCCTTAGCCTAATGTTGAAAGTCTTCTATGATTATTTCTTAAAATGTAATCTGAAGATTGCCTATATTAGAATCATCTGGGATTCTGGGTACCGTCCCAAATTTTAAAGGGTCTCCCATGACTCAAGAATTTATATTTTTAACCAGTTTTCAGATGATTCTTAAGCATACTACAGTTGGTTAACTACTGTTTTATGATCTCCCTTGATTTTCTACCCCAACCTTACATAACATTACTCAATTTAATTATAAGCTATATTTCTGCCACACTGTATTACTTGTTTCATTATTTTGACCTGATTGTGTACTATGCTTTCTAATGTGTCTGCTTTCTCTGTTTCCTCCACCTGGAAAGCCCTGCCTTCTAGGCTTTTCTGTCAAGATTCTTTCCAAATACTCCATCCTATTTTAGCTTTTCTTGATCCAAGCTGGAAGTGAACTTTCTTTCCTCTGGGCATTTTGTATCTCTCTTATGGGACTTTTCATTATCACCTAATCAATTGCTTGTAAACATGTCTATTTCACTGTAAGACTGAACTTTCTGAGTTCCATTGTCATGTCAGGATGACATTTTTGTGTTCCCCATAGTCATAAACACAAGGCATAGGGTCTGGAATATAGATAATAATAGATATTCAATAACTTATTTAAAAAATAAACTGATATTTGATCAATCACTGTATCAAATAGATACATGGGTGAATATATGATAATCTTATTCTACCTCATTATATTCATTTTCCTGTAGTGAAAGTAGGGAAAAATCTGGAATTGCTTGTTATTGAGAAGGAGTTGAAGGGATTGTATTTCTCTTAGTGAACAGAAACTGACTAGGACTTTACATAAACAGTTAAGATCAAAATGCTGATTCCCCTGTCTAGTCAGGCAGAGGTGAATGAAGAATTTTCCAACTGTACTCCCAGCCCTGAAGGGAAATACTCAAGGATTGACTGTCTATCTAAAGGTCTTCCAAAGTATTAGAAGATTCCCATTTTAAACACTATTTCTTGGGCATCCTTAAGTATAGTTTGTTAAGAATTAAGGCTTAATTTCAATTAGCTATTTACAGTGATAATTTTAAAAATGTAATTTACCCCTTAGGCAGTATTTTATTTTAGGCTTTGAAAATTTCTGTATATGAACTCTCTTGAGGGACAAGCAGTTTACTGATGACCCATTCTGTCCACCATTTTATTTGTTGGGGAATTAAAGTAGAAGATAGCAGATTAGTATTCTTTACAACATTTGTAATTATGAATACTGCATAGCAATGAGCAGTGCTGTTTTCCCAAGCCATTTTAATGAGAAGGTGTTTGTAGAACATAACTGTGGTGGGTTTTCTATTACTTTTTGGTATTGTGTTGAGAAATTTGATGTTTTAGCAGATTTTTTTTTCATTGAAAATTGGTTTTCAAGGATCTGTCATAAAATAGTAAACACTTATGAGAAATTTTATTCTCCAAAATAATATTTATTTCTTCTAGTATATTATTTGCTAGTTGGGTGGAACTGACTTATCTAAAGGGATTGATTAACCAGTTGAGTTCTTATCTCTGTGAAAAGAGAGAATATTGCCAAAATAAAAATCATAGTATTTGTATTTTAATTTTTATCTATATTTTTTCAATAACAGCAAAACCAAAGGAGTACCCCTGAGATGGAAAGACAGAGAGCTGTGTACCATCTAGCTACTAGGCTTGTTCAAGCTGCTCGAAACTCTCAGTTGGATCCAGACAGTTTACGAACATATTTAAGTAACCTCAAAAAGAAGTATGAAGCAGATTTTCCCAGGTCTGAACAAGTTTCAGGGGAGACTGAAGAATAATAGCAAATCACATCTTGTACTAATTAAATAATATGTCTTAATATGAGAAACCTAGAATTCATTTTTCCCAAGAGCAAAAGAAAATGATATTTGCTAAGTTTTATATTTTAATTGAAAATTATATTAACCTCAGAATTATCATCTATATATTCTATATAAGAAAATACTTGTTATATAACTTGAGATGAGAACTTTTTAAAGGGATGATTTTTCTGTTAGAAAAAAATCAGTCTAATGCACTTTTTTCTGATTTATGACACTTCATGTTATTACATCTTAAGTTTATTTGTATATACAAGTTATGGTTTCAAATGTTATTGTAAATACTTCAGCTAAAAGAAGCCCTTCTTTTTAGATCAGAAGACTTATGTGAAGTTTCCTTTTACCCTCTTACAATGAAGTGATGTTTTTTATACTATTATTATGACCTAATGATTTCTTAATTAGTACCCCCAAATTCCAACACTGAATGCTGCTGAAGTTTGTTAGAATGATATTGAGAATTTTAAAGTATTCTTTTGGCATTCAGTGTAGTTCTAAAGGGTGAAATTCAGCAAATAGTTATTTTGTAATACAGAGAGGGGTAGTTACCAAGTGGCCTGGTGTTCCATTTTCTACTCACCAACCTCTTCTCTTTTCCCTTTTCCAAATTTTCATTTTTGACCATCTTTTTTAGGTGAGTAACAAAGGCAGCAGGAAGGTAGTATTTATTTGTTTAACCTCAATTGTTGGTTCACAAGGGAGCATTTTATAGAACTGTTTTCCCATAGGCATGTGGCTCACATCACCATTTAGAATTAACCCAAAGGTTTTCTGGTTTTATAAATAGGCAAAAGAAAATGGAAGATCATCAGTTGTTCAGTAACTGCAAAGAGTTGTTGTCTTCTCAAACCCTTTATTTCTGCAGTTCTATCTCAGTAGATGACTTAGTCACATAATCTTAGCCCAAAGACCTAAGACAGAGAAATTATTATTGGAAACTAAGTTTGTGGAACTCAGGGAATACATTCAGTAAGCTACAGGAGTCATAGAAATTTGAAAAAAAAACTGTTCAGGGACTGGTTAGGGCCATATTTTTGTTAATGTATGCATATTTTATCTTACAAAATTCAGTTTTAATATTTTGACTTTATTTAACTCTTTCTCAGCATTCTAAGTACATATTAGTAGCTAGATATATTGAAAAATGTATCCTTTGAATGATACACATACTTTTTTTGAAAAGTAAATGTAAAGTAGTGCTATTAATTACATTAGCTATATATTAAATGTCCTGTTGGACTACATATTCCCTATTGTCATGCTTTGTAAATAGAGCACAACGGTATTTGAATTTAACCATTAGCTACATTTTAATTCACAGCCTTTGAAATGAATTACATTTTATGAGGTCATTCCTAAAAGCAGATATTTTAGGCTTGTGCAAATTTCTAAAAGGCACTGTGGAAGGAAAGGGATGGCAGATTGTTTGGGAGGGCAGGGAGGAAGCAATAGAAGGTGGAAGGAGAGCAGGGCCATGGAAGAAAAGCAGGCAAGCAGAGACAGGCATGAAGTATTAAATATGCTGAATGTCATTTCCTCAAATGTATTAACTTCCCTTTACATTTAACTCCAATATTAAATTCCACCAGATTTTCAAGAAAGTCTTCATCATTTAGAGCTTTTGATGCAAAAACTGCAGCCAATAGATTAATCCCTTTTATTTTAGATTTGGAATACTGAAATAGAAATGGGTTTATATCTTCTTAAAATTTAATTACTCTTTCTTCAATCATTTTGTGTGTAGCAGAAACATATGAAAAGCAAATCAAATGAAGATATAATTGTTAAGTCATGGTACTATAGGATAGAGGTGAATACTAGTGCGACAATCCATTCTTCAATTTTCAGGTCTATTTGCTCTACTCTTCAGTACCTCTTTGCCTTTGCCTTTCTCTGAAATTATAGATCATTATCTCATAATCCAGCCTTTTAAGATAAATGTCCATAATGTTTTTGCAAACTCCTTGAATTTGTACGTCAAAGCCATTCTTTTAGTCTGTTCCACTTTTCTCCACATAAAGTAATCATTTTTCGAGTCTAAAAGTAAGGTATATGGGAGTAGAGGAAAAAGCTTATCCTTATTCCTAGGAAGTAATACATTTGTTTATTTAATTTACATACAATAAAATTAACTTTTTTGGTGTACAGTTTTTATGAATTTTAGCACGTTTATGGATTCATGGAACCACTACCATAAACAAAAGATACAAGACAATTCTATCATTGCCAAATGATTCCCTTAGTACTGTCCTTTTGTAGCCAGATTCTCTGCCCCCTAACTTTAACCCAGCAATCACTGAGGATGGTTAAGCATTCCTTTCCTGTAGTTTTGTTTTTCTCCAATCATATAGCATATAACCTTTTGAGACCGGCTTCTTTTACTGAGCATAATGCATTTTAGAATTTATCCATGTTCTTGGGGCCTTTTTGTTGCTGACTAGTATTCCGTTGTTTGTATGTAGCACAGTTTATCAGTTCACTCACTGAAGGATATTTGGGTTTCTAGTTTTTGGTGATTATGAATAAAGCTGTTACAAATATTTGTGTACAGATTTTTGTGTGATAAGTTTTATCTGTGTTAAATAGGAATGAAATGGCTCTGTCATATTTAACTTCATGAGAAGCTGCCGAATTATTTTCCAGAGTGGCTATTCCATCTTGCATTTCTGTCAGCCACGTATGAGACTTCAATTGTACCACATATTCTTTAGCACTTGATGTATTGTCAGTTTAAAAAAAAATTAACCATTCTAATAGGTATGTAGTAAGGGCATTTGCAAATTTTAAAGCTATTTTGATCACTATTTAGTAAGCAGCAATTTTTAAAGCACTGTTTCCTAAATTATTTTTTATCTGCTTTTTAGTTTAACCTCTCTGGTAGCACATTTTAAAATCTTCCTCTTTACACAAGAGTTTCAGAGTAGGCCTTACTGTTAAAAAAACTACAAAGAATCTCATTCAATAGTGTATACTGTGGCACAGGCTACATACTAGGTGTGAGGAGCCCAAAAGGTGTCTTGACTTTGAGGTAGGCTTTTCAGGTGTAGTAAAGAGAAAAAACACATATATTTGCGTTGGAATACCATGTAGTAAGCACAACAATAGATGAACACAAAACGTTGTAAACTGACTATACTTCAATAAAAGTGTATATACACAAAATAAATAAATAAATAATAGATGAACATACTCAGAAGGGTAATGGCACAAAAAAGTGTATAATTCTTTGTGGGCCAAGGAAGTTTAAAGGCTAATAAAATATGTCAGGTGTTTAGAAAGGGAAGAGCATTTTAGATAGAAGGATCAGAATATGTAAAAGCAAAGAGATGTGAAACAGTAAGCAGTTTGGTTTAGTTCGGGGATAGAGTGCATGTGAGCGAGTGACAAAAAGATGAAGTAGGTTCTAGCCATTTCTCCTTTAGATGACTGAAGAGTTTTAAGGTAACTTGCTGGAGAGTGGAAAAGGGTGGTGGTGGTAGTGGGGGGGATAACATGATTAGATTTTCATTTTATAAAGATCATCTGAGTGGTAGCATAAATGATTTTGGAATGTGTGATTGAAACCAGAATCAAAGAGACAAGATAGTTTAAGAAACTATTCAAGTAGTCCAGAGGAGAATTGATGAATAAAGGTAGAAAGAAGTTAGAATGGAACAGGGGTGTGTGTGCGTGTGTGTGTGTGTGTTTATATAAGAGGAGAATAAAGAGGGTGGAGTGGATGGTAGAGGAGAGAAGACAGTGATTTGGAGATCTTAAGGAGATTTAGTGCTGATTAACTAGATTTAGTGACATCAGATTTTTTATTGAGTGGAAGGTGTTGTGAATTGAATTGTGTCCCCTTGAAAAAGATACATTAAGTCCTAACCCCCTGTACCTCAGAATGTGACCTTTTATTTGGAAATAGGATCATTTCAAATCTAATTATTTAAGATGAGGTCATTCAGGAGTGGAGTGGGCCCCTAATCCAATATGACAGATGTCCTTATGAAGATTACCATGTGAAAACACACTCAGGGAGAACGCTATGTGAAGACAGAGGGTTGAAGTGGCACATCTACAAGCCAAGGAATGCCAAAGATGGCTGGAAAACCCCTAGAAATCAGGAACACACAGGGAAAGATTCCCCTACAGGTTTCAGAGGCAACATGGTTCTGTTAACACCTCAATTTTGGACTTTCAGTCTCCAAAACTGTGAGACAATAAATTTCTGTTATTTTAAGCCACCTAGTTTGTGTTACTTTGTTACGGCAGCCCTAGAAATCCAGTGCAGGAGGGAAGAGTTAAATATGATTGTAGCTTGTGATACCATCAACCATGTTGAGAAATATGGAAGTAATAGGAATTCCAGTAGAAAAGTTCCAGAAATTTAGATGCTGCTTAACGCCCACTCTCTAGCATAGGTATACACTATATTCAATAAAAGTAATAACTAGATCAAATTCATTAAGCTCTCTTAGAGTTGAAGTAAGAAGAAGAGGATGGAAGAAAAGGATGGAAATTAGAGAATAAATGTAAAAAGATTTGCTAAAATATTTTCCCAGAAGAATCACTTAATCTGGGTCAGTAATCTATGAGTGTTTCTTTATAAATTAGATTAAGGGTAAATTTTCTTTTACTTTCTTCATATTAGCACATATTTTCAGCCAAAATAAACTATCTTACATGCTACTGGTAAAATATTTAAATATCAATATACTTTGTGTTGTGTGAACTTCCTATATACATTTATGAGCTTAAAATATGCTCAATCATAATTAAATATAGTATAACTAAGTGTAATAAGCAAGCACTTCTATAGTTCAATCCTATAATACGTGTAAGGGAATGAAAGTGGAAGGAAAGGAAAAGCAAGTGATCTAGTTATATTGTTACTTTGCTGTTTTACATTCTGTACTTTAGAAACTTAAATCATACAATTGTTTTTATCTTACTGTAGGACCAAAATGAATATCCTTTTCTTATGAATTGTCAAAGTTTTCATAGTCCCCAGATTGCACGTAGACAGTGGGAATGTATACTGCCATAATCTGCTAAAATGGATCTAAAAGCAGTGATGTGGGAAACAGATTCTTATTGTCAAGAACTCTGAAGTGACTAAGATTTTTTTTTACCTTGCTTGCAAACCAGCAGTTTGCAGGTAGAATTTCATGTCTGCTGTCCGAAGACTAAAGACTGGGTTAGAAATAAAGGAATTTATTACTAATGGCACAGTATGCAGCGCTGTTTGTGTTGGTTCCACATACTGCTACCATCTACGACATGGAGATGAGCACACAGTGGATTGGTGGTACAGCTGAGGAACCCCAAGCCTGGGAAATTCCAATCTTTTATAATGAGCTTCAAGCAAACCTGCTTGGCCATTTCCCCAGAGGGAGACATTGCCTTTATTATATTAGATATTGAGCAAACATGCCCCCTGCTCAGAGGGAGCCGCTATCTGTCTTCTAAGGCTGCTCACTATACAAACATCTTTAAAAAGATAGTAAAGAGTAAGGCAGTCAGTGCCTCTTCTCATAAGACAGGTGAAAACATGGGAGACCCATGGAGAATTATCTCCCAGTTCTCATCTTTGTGTCGCAATGACCACATAGTTATATAGAGAAAAATCTAGTACTATAGATATTCAAAAAGTAAAGAGCTAAAAAACTATAGTAGAACACATTCTAATTTTTTAAAGATAAGTTTCTTTGTAACCAATGAACATGCAGATTTAACTGATAATGTTTCCATTTTGATGCAATACTGGGTCAAAATTGTTCATTTCTTTGTATTAAAATGCATATAATTTGGGAGTGGGCAGAATGGGTGAAGGTGGTCAAAGAGGACAAACTTTCAGTTATTTAATAAATAAGTTCTGAGGATGTAATGTACAGCATTGTGGCTATAGTTAATAATGCCGTATTATATATTTGAAAGTTGCTAAGAATGTAGATCTTGAGTTCTCACCACAAGCAGAAAATTTGTAACTATGTGTGATGATGGATGTTAACTAGATTATTATAGTGATCATTTTGCAGTATATATATTTGTTGAATCATTATGTTACATACTTGAAAGTAATGTAATGTATGCAATTATATCTC
Organism: Vicugna pacos; assembly: GCF_048564905.1. Lineage (NCBI taxonomy): Eukaryota > Metazoa > Chordata > Mammalia > Artiodactyla > Camelidae > Vicugna > Vicugna pacos. The sequence goes on along the minus strand of NC_132999.1, from coordinate 12,249,849 downwards.
ACTTAAAAATACCATTGGACTAGTATTTAAAGGTATCACATATCAAAACATCCAAGCTCCATGTTGTAACTTAAGGCTAGTTATTTTCAAATATAATCCATTTCTATCATCCTGCTCCCAGTATTTTAGTTGACTAATTCTTCACCTTGTATTGTTTGCGACCATGGCTGCTACAGAACTGTAAATTATTCTTTGAAGGAAGGGATCACATCTTAATTTCATTAATTATTCCCCACTACCAAACACAGTGTTTTATTTGCCAAATAACTCAATAAATACTTGTTACTATGAATACAAAAGATAAAATAATATTTACTTAACTTAGAAATTCTAACGAGAGCTTCAGAGCTCAGAACATTAATATGACCAAATTTTCCACAAGTAAAAAGAATACTGTAAGGTCAAAAACAACTTTTAAGAACAGAATAAAAGTATAAATCTAAAATATTTTAAAAATGCATATAATTTGTTCCATTGTAGAAAAGAGTATGTGTAAAGCCATATGTTGATTTAAAAGTGATTCAGTTAGGGTGTCATGTGAAAATATATTTTCTAATGGAATGTTCAAAGCAATAAATGTTTGTGTGAAGTTAATAGTTTATTAACTGCTAAGCCATATAATGGTTAGCATCCTTAAAGAACGCAGGAAAAAGATGTCCATTAGCTTTCTAAGTTCAGGTAGTTCTGCAGACGAACAGGAATTAGAAGGGAAAATATTCCATTTGGGAGCATATTGTTGGTCAATAGTTGAGCCCTGATGGTTATTCTGCAAAGATGTAATAGTTCACATGGATCTTTGTATCTTGTTGGAGGAATGTAGTCCAACCAGTTTGAAATAATTGGACGTCTTCCTAAACTTAGTTGTGTCTAAAGAAAAGGAAAATATTTTAATTTTGTAGTATTAATTATTGTATTAGTCCAAATTATTAACATTTAAAAATTTTATTTAGATTCCTAAAATTGTCTTAAATTTATATAATCCTTACAAATATTTTTTCTAAAGCATTTTCACCTGAGGCAAGTATTTTATTCTCAAAATTATATATGAAGTTTATATAATATATCTGAGGACACAGAACATTATTTCTTACAACTATGAATCTGTATATGTTTTTAATTTTAGACAGGTCATACACTTATGTTTTTATCAGCTTCTCCTTTTAGAGTAGTGTTGCCAATCTGACCATTCACTGGAATTATCGAGTGTAGTTTAGAAAATACCAATGTTGAGGTTCTGCTCCAGTTAGGCTGGGACTGGGGACAGACAACATAAATCCTGAAAGTTGCCCCAGGTGATTCCAACCATTGTAGAGTACAGCTTTGTAGTGCTGAATGACGAGAAGACCAGACAGGTGGCCCAACCATATGAAGATAACTTTTTAAGTTTTAGTTAAAGGACCCTTTTAAAGATTTAACTCTAGAAGCCAAAATTATTAGGCTGACTTAGAAGTAAAAGACATTGCTGTTTTATAGAGATGCTTCTCTAGTAGAACCTGTGCTCTACAGACCAAATGACACTTTAACTTAAATGATAACACAGTTTTTCATTATTCAATAAATGGTTGTTTAAAGAATATCTTGTATAAACTCAGCACTGAGCTTGGTGCTTGGGATAATTGCTAGGGTATGCAAAATACATCATCTCTGTGCTCACAGAGCAGATAGAAGTAAAGATATCTAAATATATATTTACAATAAAACTGCTAGAAAATGTAGAAATGCAAAGCAGGGCCACTTAAAGTGTTTTTTAAGCTGGTTTTTATGCCATCTTCTACCTTCTTGCTCAGTGCTACTTCACTTATTAAACTGCACCTGATTGGAATCCAGCTTTAATGTCTTTGCCACTCAGGCAGGTGATTTTTATTAACTTCCTCTATAGCAGTTTTCTGTTTTGAGTGTACCTCAGGAACAGCATTCATGTTGCTGGTCGAGAATCAATATGTCCTATAATAATTATGCAGGACTGACACTGGACAAAGACAAGCAAATTACTGAAGATGCAAAAATTAAATTTTTTGTTTGTTTGTTTTACAAATTGGTTGCTAAAATAATCTGATCAATTTGCACCCCTGACAGTTGGCCCAGGCATGGCTGATTAATATGCATTGTTGAGGCTTAAAAAAAAAAAAAACTCAGCAAAGTTATATTTCTTGGGAGTTTATTTCTGAAGTCCCACCTTTCAAGATAAGGGAAACTGCTAGATTCCTTGGTAATTTGACTGGTTTAAATTTATAGGGGTTTGTCTTTAAGAAAAGACAAAGAAAGCTACCCCTTTAATATGTCTTACCTCTTTCTACTAGTAGACATGATACAATTTGTTGCTGAAACTTGCAGTTCATTTTGACAGGGTGAACATGTTCTCCAGATAGTTGATTTTTTTCCTCTAAACTTTATCAAGGAGAAGTTCTCCACATTTCTGAGGGATAATTTTCAACTGGACAAACATTTTTAGCTTTTATTTATATTTTCATGCTTAAAATTGTTCAGGAATTTTGAAAAGAAAAGTGTATTTTTGCATATGTGATTGTATTTGTAGGGAGAAATGTAACTCTCACTTTAAAACATTCTATTGGAAAAGAGATCTGTTACATTTTTAATTTGTTGTATTTTTAAGAGACAGATATCCTAATAAACAGGTTATTATGTAATTAGAATGTTATAATAACATATATCTACTTAATAACTACTAAAATAACTATACATTTAACTTAAAAATTCTCTCATATTTAGAAGACAAATTATGAAATAAAGAACTAATATTCAATATGATTTGAATTTTGCCTATTTTAAATTTACAAGTGTATACTCAGTGATTAATTTTGACTAAATCTGTAGAATTAAAAATTAACTTTATTCTTGCCTTGCAATTTTACCTTAAAATTGATCAATATTTGCACCCAAATCCAAAGTACAATATTTTGCTTACCTCTATTTCCCTGATTGAAATGACGGAAAGCACTCTGGAACACAGCACTAAACATGTTTTGGCATCTTCCTGGATGTCTACCAATTCGTGATCAACCATTATTCTCACTCTTGAAGGGTAGAGCAGTATTGTTAACACAATGTTGATAGGGTTTTTTTCTCTTTCTAAGATTCCATATTGCAGGAGGATTTTTAAGATATTGGATTGTCTTGTCTGAGCTACGTAGAGTAGAGGTGTGATGCCACTCAGTGGGCTTGGACAGTATACTGGTGTGAAAGTTCTGTGAATCAAACAAACAAAACCGCACTGAATACAGAGTTAAAGAATGTGGTAAGCACTTTGTCTTAACAGTAATGGGAAAACAGTATTACCTTAAATAGTAAATATCTTAAATAATTTTAATATAACTTTACTTTTATATATTATATGTCTTAAAAAGAGTTTTCCACTCTGAATCTAAGCCTACCTGAAGATTAAATAATAAGAAAACTCTTACTGCACATTTAACCCCCCTTTACACTTGTAAAAACAGACCAAAAAAGATTTATAGAGTGTGGAAAGTGTTTACTTTTAGTAATAGCAATTCTGTTTCTCTAAGAAATCCATAGTGATTAGAACTAGTATTATAAAACTGATGTAGTTCTGGAAAATCTAAAATGGAAAAGGCGAACAGACTTTTAAATTTCACTTTATTAATAGAACAGAATTATATAACCCTTTTGATATATCTTTCTTTGTTTTTGTTGTTCTTAATCATGTATCAGACTTGAGGTTGGATTGAGTTTGAAGATTAGACTAAAAAGGAGTAAGTGCAACTACCTTAGTTCTATGTTTTTCACTTTAATAAAATTAGAATTGGTATTTTTAGGTTTAAGAAATGTAAGTTATGATGAGAGCCATATCAGGTCCTTCAAGGACAGAATTCAATTTTCCTTCTTCAGTGGAGTTTTGAGAGTTCTCTGAAATCTTGTTTTTCCTGGAGTGCTATCTGATGGCTGGACTTGAAGATTTCTCTTCCCTTATGACAGAAAATTTTATTTTTTCTAATTGCATATAGCTCTTGTAACTGTTTCATTTAACAGACATTTATGTTTGCTATTGAATTGGTCACTATATGTAGGTAGAACATGGTAGAACCACTCACAGGGGATTTTGTATTAATTATCTAGTCTTAATTTAGCTAAGTAAACATGGCTTTTGGGACTAAAGAAGGGGAACTTTATTTGTGGTCCTTGTCTCTGGAATTCTCTTGATTTGTCTAATAAAATACTAACATATCCTTCAGGACAGCATATAAACTATACATATTAGTTTTGGACAATTAGGCAGAACAGGGAAAGCATTATTCAAAAAGAACTTTAAGATTTCAATAATTAATATGGGAAGCAACATGATATGATGCTAAAAACATTGGAGATTTAAGGGTTCTAGGTTCTGGTTTTCCTAACTAGCTGTGTGACGTTGGATAAGTCAGCATCTTTTGAGTCTCAGTTTTCTCATGCATTTATGTGTTTATTCATTTGCTCATTCATTCAGTCATTTATTTAACACTCGCTTGTCCAGAGTGTCCTGAGTACTAGATATGCAGAGATATATGAAAGATACAGTCCTTGATCTCAAGATGCTTATTATAGTCTAGTAAGGGAAACAGACAGGTAGTTCAACAAATACAGTACAAGGTGATAATTGCTATGATAGAAAAGACGCTTGGGGTACTATAGAAGCAATGAGAAGGGGCACCTGACTCTCTCTGGAATAGTCATTGCCTGTAAATTATCCTGGAACTAGGACTTGAAGGATTAGTAGGTGTTTGCCAATAAAAGGATTGGAAAGAATGTTTCATTTACAAACATGAACCAAAACCAACACTGGAGTATTGTTATGCATGAACTAGCTATTAAAATGAATGGTTTGTATTGGATAAGTTCTCTGGTTGAAGTGTATTTGGGGGTCCTAGAGACCTCCCCTGTGGTGATTCCTTTGTCAGGAGTTCTAAAACGTACAGTTTGAAAATTACTAGACCAAATAGTTTATCTCCAAAGCTTCACTGAGCTCTGAAATGCTAAGATTTTGTGATTAAGAAATAAATTGTGTGGTGTAGTGCAGAACAGCATTTTAGAAATTAAGAAGTGGGGTTTTGTCATCACTCTGTCAGTAGTACTATATGTATCATTTTAATTCTGTATAAAATACACACACATACCCACACACACACACGCACACACAGTCATAGAATCATCTCCAGATCAATATTGTCCTGGACATCTATCTCATCTTCTCCACAGATACTTCCAACGTATATCCAAAACTGAACTCCTAAACTACTTCTGTATTCCCTCTCCTGATTATTGGTATTTACTTTCCCAAACCACCACTACATTCAACTCTTTTACATTTCTTTGACTTGTGTATGTTCTTCCCCTCTGTTTTCAGTTCTGGGACAAGTCTTGCTCATTGTATAAGACCCTGTCTAATAAACTCTTGTGCAAAGTTTTGTTTGATTGCTTGACCTTTTCCTTACTCCACATGGCACATTGTACATAGCTCCATTAAGCCCTTACCGTTTTGGACAACTTGCTTAATGTCTCTAATCTTTCATTTTCTTATCTTCAAAACAAATGGGTGGGCAAGATAAACAATAAAGTTTTAAGCTCTATGGGGCAATACTTTTTGTCTGTTTAGTCCACTATTATATCCCTAAATACCTAGAACAATGCTTGGCCCATAGTAGATACTCAAATATTTGCTAATTGATTTTTTTTTTACTATTATCCTGAAAAAAATATTAATTTTAAATTTATTCTGTAGCTCTTGAGTCTAATAAGATTTTTAGTGAAGCACAATCATTTAAATTTTTTAAAAGCAATCTAATTTATTCATCTTGCTAACTCTTAAGAAGATATTTGACTTAAGAGTCTTACAAGTATGGGAAATCAGAGGACTTGGGAGACAAAAAATATTCCAAGTGGCCCTTGTGAAGATTTAGAGCTATTAGTTGATTTTAAGATATTAAGGTTGACATTACCTTTAGAAGATATTTTGGACCCAAAATGTTGAAAACGTAACTAAAACTCCAATAGGTTTAAAATGAGATTTAAAAGTCTGATCTGTACCCAAATGACATTTGAGTAATCCTCATGTTTAAAGAGCACGTTACTGTAAGCCAAAATTGGCTTAATCTGTACCGACAGTTAATTATAACAGTACTTATATGGATGGAATGAGGCAAGCAAAGCAAGAATCAGTTTTTAAATGTGAGGTTAATGAACCGAACCCTCTGTTTTTGAAAGCCTGTCATACACATTTATGAAATGGGCATAATATTTCCATATAGACATGCAGAGAATGATTCAGTTTTGTAGCTATAATAATTATTTCTAATTTTTCCTCCTGTTTTTCTTTTAGTTTCTAGCTGCCAAATTTAATAGATGTTTATTCATAATAATTTTATCTCTGATACTTGACACAAGTTTTTTTTTGAGATGTTTTCCCATGTCCCTGTGGAACCATTCTCTTCAGGTTATGCATCTATCTCTTTGACTATTCATTCTCAAGTCTCTTTCACTGGTTTCTCTTCCTCTGCCCTCAACATCTAAGTAAAGTAGATGTAGTCTTTTAACAAGCTTTCATGTGACTAATTGTTGTCAGAAAATTTCATCTATGACCATAATTTTAACTACTGTCTTTTAATTTATTCAACAAATATTTATTGAATATATGCTACATGCCAGGCACTGTTTTGTGTACTCAGGATATATGAGTGAACAAAACAAAGTTGCCAGCCTTCTTGCTGATATAGTAGTGAGGGGTAATAGACAATACAGAATGAACATAGCAAACAAGTAGATTTTATAATGTGTTAGAAAGTTTGATAAGTACTGTGGGAAAAAGAAAAAGGGCAGGATAAGAAGTATGGAAGGGCTGGGAGGTGAAGTGAGGTCGTTTTTCAACTTAATTTAATTAAATTATTTTAAAAAAGTGTAGTTGACATGCAATATTTTATATTGGTTTCAAGTGTACAACATAGTGGTTTGATATTTATATACATTATGAATTGATTACAATTAACATCTATCACCATTCAAAGTTATTACAATATTATTGACTGTATTCCTTATGCTGTACGTTATATTCTCATGACTTACTTATTTTATAACTAAGAGTTTGTACCTCTTAGTCCTCTTCACCTATTTCTCTCAGTTCCTCAATACCCCTGCCCCGAAGCCAACAGTTTGCTGTCTGTATCTATGGGTATGTTTCTGTTGTTTTTTTTTTTTTTTGTATGTTTCTGTTGTTTTTGTTAGTTCATTTGTTTTATTTTTTAGATTCCACATATAAGTGAAATCATACAGTATTTGTCTTATCTGTCTGACTTATTTCATTTGGCATAATACCCTCTAAGTCTGTCCATGTTGTCACAGATGGTAAGATTTTGTTCTTTTTTATGGCTGAATAATAATCCATTGTATATATGTATATATACACATGCACTACTTCTTTATCCATTCATCTGCTGATGGACACTTAGGTTGCTTCCATATACTTGCTATTGTAAATAATGCTGCAATGAACATAGGGGTGTATGTATCTTTTTGAATTAGTATTTTCATTTTCTTCAGTAAAATACCCAGAAGTAGAATTGCTGGATCATATGGTAGTTCTATTTTAAATTTTTTGAGGAACCTCCATACTATTTTCCATAGGGACTGTTCCAGTTTGCATCCCCACCAGCAATGCACAAGGGTTCCCTTTTCTCTACATCTTCACAAACACTTATTTGTTGTCTTTTTGATAATAGGCATTTTGACAGGTGGGAGGTCTCATTGTGGTTTTGATTTGCATTTCTCTGATGATCAGTAATATTGAGCATTTTCTTCCACATATCTGTGTACCATCTATATGTCTTCCTTGGAGAAATGTCTATTCAGGTCATCTGCCCCTTTTATAATTGGACTTTTACAATATTGAGTTGTGTGAGTTCTTTACATGTTTTGGATATTAACCACTGGTCAGTTATATTGTTTGCACATATCTTCTTCCACTCAATAGGTTGCCATTCCATTTTGTTAATGGTTTGCTTTGCTATCCAAAAGTTATTTAGTTTGATGTAGTCCCATTTGTTTATTTTTACTTTTGTTGTCCTTGCCTAAAGAGACATATCCAAAAAAATATTGCTAATACTGTTTATGTAAAAGAGCATATGGCCTATGTTTTCTTCTAGAAGTTTTATGGTTCCTGTCAGGCCTTACATTCAAGTCTTTAATACATTTTGAGTTTATTTTTATATATAGTGTAAAAAAGTGATCCAGTTTGATTCTCTTGCATGCGTGTAGCTGTCCAATTTTCCTAACACCATTTATTGAAGAGGCTATCTAAACAGTTTTTTGATGGAGTCTTTAGGGTTTTCTCTATACGGTATCAGGTCATCTGCAAATAATGAAAGTTTTAATTTTTCCTTTCTAAGTTGAATGCCTTTATCCCTTTTTCTTGTCTGATTGCTGTGGTTAGGACTTCAAGGTTGAATAAAAGGGGTGAAAGTGAGTATCTTTAACTTGTTTCTGACATTAGAAGAAAAGCTTTCAGGTTTTCACCAATTAATAATATGTTAGCAGTGGGCTTGTTGTATATAGCCTTTAATATGTTTGGGTGTGTTCCTTTATAACCACTTTGTTGAGTGTTTATATCGTAAATTGGCATTAAATTTTGTCAAATGCTTTTTCTGCCTCTATTGAAATGATTATATGGTTTTATTCTTTGTTTTATTAATGTGGTGTATCAGCTTGATTAATTTACAGAGACTGAACCATTCTTGCATCCCTGGAATAAATTAATCATGATGTGTTATCCTTCTAATGTATTGTTGAATTTGTTTTTTTAATATTTTGTTGAGAACTTTTGCATCTATGTTCATCAGGGATATTGGCATGTAATTTTCTTTCTTTCTTCTTCTTCTTCTTCTTTTTTTTTTTTTTTTTTGGTAGTGCTTTTATCTGCTTTTGGTGTCAGGGTAATGCTAGCCTCATGGAGTGAGTTTGGGAACAGTCCTTCCTCTTCAAGTTTTTGGATAGTTTGAGAAAGATTAAGTCTTTTTTGAATGTTTGGTAGAGTTCACCTGTGAAACTCTCTGATCCTGGACTATTGGCATTTTCCAGTTTTAAATAGATTGATAGGAGAGCTCAATACTGAAAGGTAGCATTTAGGTAAAGAAGAAGGAGATGAAGAGGTTAGCCATTTGGATATTTAAGGACTGTAAGGCAGGAGATGGTACCTGAGGTGGTGAAGGAAGAGCAAGGAAGCCAGTGTGGCTGAAAGTGAAAAGGGTGAGAAATGGTAGGAGATGAGGACAGAGTTAATGGGATATCATATCATATAAAGTCTTGTAGATCTCTGTGAGAACTTCATCCTTTACTCTAAATGGAATGGAAGAGTCACTGGAGATTCTGAGTGAAAAAGCAGCATGATCTCACCTTTGTTGAGAATTTGTTATGGGATAGGAGGAGGGAAATCTCTTAGCTTGGGATAGGTTGATAATAGTGGAGATGATCAAGTTTTGTGTATTGTTTGAAGGTAAACAAAACAGATATCCCTATTAAGATATGGAATGTAAAAAAGAGATGTCAAGGATGACATTACATATCTAGCCTTCTACTGCACATCTCTACTTGGATATCTCTTAGGCTATGAGAACTCATATGTCCAAAGCTGACTTTGTAGGTCTCTTGGAATAAATTTGATAGGTTTGTGGCATCCATTGTGGTAGACTGAATAATGGCCTCTCAATATGGCAAAAGGGATTTTGCAGATGTAATTAGGATAAGGATCTTGAGAGGGGAGATTATCCAGATGGGCCCAATAAAATCACAAGAGACCTTATAAGAAATGTCAGAGGAGGATAGTAGCAGAGCCAGTGAAGGCGATTTGTAGATATTACTATTTGAAGATATGACTACAGTGTTGGCTTTTTTTTAAATTAGTTTAGTTTTTTGGGTGGGGAGGAGAGGGGTTGGGATTTTTATTTTTTTGATGGAGGTACTGAGGATTGAACCCAGGGCCTCTTGCATGCTAGGCATGTGCTCTACCACTTGAGTTCTACCACTTGAACTATACCTTCCCCCACTACAATGTTGGCTCTGAAGATGAGGAAAAGACCATGAGACAAGGAATGCAGGCAGCCTCTAGAAGCTGGCAAAGATAAGGAAATAGATTTTCTCCTAGAGCCTCCAGAAGGAACCAGCCCTGTGGCATCTTGATTTCAGCCCTTATAGCCTCATTTTGGACTTCTGACCTTCAGAACTATAAAAAATAAATTTATGTTTTTTTAAGTCACTAAGGTTGTGGCACTTCGTGACAACAGCAGAATGAAACTAATACAGTCATCAATCAGTCTCAAAATGTAGAAGTCTGAAGATTAACTCTTCTCTCTTTCTTTCATTTTCTACTTCTAATCACCTACAATTTCTGGCTATTCTATTTAGTAATATCTTTTCTTTCCCCCATTGCTATTGTTTTAGTTTAAGTCCTCACTATAATTTACCTGGACAGTTCTGATATCAAAGGATGGCTAGGGGTTGGAGGGAATGGTGGTGGAGAAAAGCTAGTTCTTCCCCCAAAACTATTATAAATATGCATATAATCCTAGCACAGTGGGCATGCTATGCAAATTCAGCTTCAAGAACTCCTCTAACCACCTCCTTTTTTTCAATCAGATTGCTCCCCTCAACCCCTCCTATACAGAAATTCTGGAGCTTCTATTGTACCTGGAGTGTTTGAGCAGCCTGCTAACTGGTCTCCCTGCCTCTACCTGCAGCCTCCCTCCCCATAGTCTCATCTTCAAATGGGAGCTGATGAATCTTCTCATACTACAGGTTTGACCTTCTCTGACTGGACATCACCCATGGTGTAAATTTCAGATTTCTTAGTATAAGCTACAAAGTCCTTCAGAGTTTCACTTCTACTAGGCTTTATCTCTCACTGCTACCTGATTTCCATCTCACTCTCTAGCAATTGCTGAATTGCCTGTAGTCACTGGATACAACATATTTATGTCTCTCTTGGCTTTAGTCAGCCTCTCCCTGCCTAGATTACATTTCTTCAAGGGAAAGACAGGGAAAACTCCTTTCATCTTTTAGAAATCAATTTAAGACATCACTTCTTTTAGAGAGCCTTCTGAGATACCCGCTCCTTCCCAATAGTGTTAACAATGTCCTCTGTTATTCCTACCTGTACATCAGTTATTTTTGAACTTACAGTATAATTATAATTTTTTGTATGGCTCACTTACTAGTCTGTGAACTCTCCAAAATCAGGAAATATGTCTACTTTGTATTTGTATCCTCAACAAATAACACAATGCCTGGTGCCTAATAAATGATTATTATTTTAACTGAATGACATCATCTTTACTTACAGTCTGTCATACAGTTGCGTTTATTGAAGGTTTATTGTAAAAATGAACAGAGTTAAATTCCTTTGCCTCATTAATTCTCTCTCTTCTCCTCCAGGGACCTATTTAGACACTTCATTATTATATTAGGGAAATTATCAAACTAGAGTGTATACAGGGGAAGGTGAAAAAGGAATGATGTTGTTATAGAAATAAAGGAACAGACAATAGGAAACATAAGATATTCATTATGGGGACATAATAACTGTGTTCAAATATTTGAGAAGTTATCATATAGGAAAGAGAATGAATGGGCTTTGTTCTCTATAGCTCTGGGGACAGAGTTGGAGAAATGGAGACAGAATTTAGTGCACTGTGAGGAAGAAGAATTTAATAAACCTGAATGAAAATTCACTTTTTCATCCAACATAATCTTGATTAACCACTTGCTATGTATCTGCATAGTTCTAGGCACTGAGGATTCAATGTTGAAGAAGCAGTCAAAGTTCCTCTTTTCATGGAGCTTACTTTTAGCAAGAGTAGATAGTAAACAAACCAATGTGTGTTTGGAATATAGTGTTCAAGATGGAGAATGACATGAGATTGGACTTTGGAGGTTGGATTTGGGGCCAGATCCTGTGAGACTTTTTAAAAGTGGATATTGAACTTGAGTTTTATTCCACTTGTATGGGGAAACTCTGGAGGATTTTAAGCCTGGGTAATATGACCTATTTTACATTTTTATGAGATCACTCAATCTTTTGAGTCAAGAATAAATTATAAGGGTTGAGAGGAAAGAATGGAAGCTGGAAGACTCTTTAGGAATCTATTGGAGTTTTTGAGGCAAGAGGTAATGGTGACTTCACCTAGGTTAGAAATGAAGGAGATGAAAAATATAACTACTTAGGATATGTTTTAGAGATAAGGTCAAAAGGATTTGCTGATGTGCTGTGGAAGAAAGAGAAGAATCAAGAATAGATCCTAAATTTCTGGCTTGAGCAACAGAGGCTGTTAATCAAGTGGAGAATTCAGTGGAAGGAGCAAGTTGGCAGGGAGAGGGTGAGTTAGATCAATATTCTGTTTTGTTTCTGTTAAATTTGAGGTGCTCTGTGGAGATGTTGAGCAGACATCCTGATATAGGAGGAGTCTGGAGGTCAGAGGAGGGGTCAGGGCTGGAAATAAAGATTTGGGAGTTACTGGCATATCATAATATTTAAAGCCATGGGAGCGGGTAAAATCTTTGAGGGAAAGTGGGGAGTCAGGAAAGAGAAGGGTCCCTGGGAAAGGAATGATTTACTTAAGGAAATAGTTAGCTCACTACTACTAGAGCTGTTCAAGCAGAGACCAGATGAACAGCAACTAGAGATGCTTTACAGGAGCTAATTCCCAGAACGGGAGTTGGGGACGTTTGCTAATGAAGTCGGGTTCCATCTGAACTTAAAATTCTGTAACTCTGAAATATCCAAAAGATGTTGCAATACATAGAATTGACCTGTAATGTGTTTTACTTTGTGGATACATCTAAGTCAAAATTTATTAATTTTAAAACAATTTATTACTTAAGGCAGTTGTTGATGGCACTCTATCATTTTCCACTGTGTTTCTTTTTCTTTCATTTTTTCCTTTCCTTTCAATTTTCCCCTCTTGCTCTCTATCAATTTTTTTTAAAATTTATCCTCTTTTCCTCTGTTTTACTCCATTTTTCTTTCCCATGGACCTGCCAGGGATACATACAGGCATTACTTAGCCCAGCTAGTGACACTCAGTGTTAGAAGCTGCTGATCTCTGCTATAGTTACAAATATATTGGTCCTTAAAGCAATCAAAAAGTGCTATTTGGGGGTTTTATTTATTGATATTCCAGACTTCAGCTATCAGTTTATGTACCTGGGTTATCATTACGGAAAGTAATCCAGTGGTTCTCCAAAACTGCAGTGATACACAACTCTGCTTCAGATGCAATCTAAATTGGTGTAGTCTGAAACTGATCTTATCTGTCTTGTTTTTCATTGTATACATGGTTCTATCATTGTGTCTAGTGCAGTGCCTCATATATAGTAAGGTGGTAAATACCTTGTTGAATGAACAAATGCATGTCTGTTCTAATCAAACTAATAGCTAAAACCTAGAAGTAAATTGGAGCTAATGCAAACTATGTGATTTTAAAATTTGTATTACAGACTAGAAAGAAGTCATATTGGATATTTTATTCTCATAAGATCCTTAGTAATATTCCTTAGCTAGATTGTCATGTTCAGAATGTGAAAATTCGGTTTTATAACAGAATGAATCATGTATTTGACTTTCATTGTGTTCAGTTTTGGAGAATTTAGAGTCAAATTTATCAATGTTTAACTAAAAATAGGGAATTATAATGCTTAATAAGTATTACTAGGTGAATATGTGTGAATATTCCGAATCACTTTTAAAACTCAGTTTATATATATATACTATCATTATACATTCTCAGTATTTTCAAAAAGAAGAGATCACAGTATTATACAAAAGTATATTTTTGACTAATTAGAGAAATCTAAGTTGTCTAACATTGCATTACCTTGTGCAGTAACATGTAAGTTTTATAGAGCAAACTGCTAGTTATTTATTGTTACATAATAATATACATTTAGGCAAAAACTTATTGAATAAATAATGAAGGAATGAAAGAGTGAACAAATGAATGAGCAATCAAATCAGGATTCCTTATCCATATATGGTCACTATACATATACATTTTAGAAAAACGTAGTATAATATCCTAAAGAGAAATTTTCTCCTTTTATAGTGAAATACATATGAGATTATTACCTCCATATCAGTGCCAGGTTACAACTTCTGTCTTGAACATAGTCTTTTGTCTTCTTGAGAAGCAATTCCACAAAGTCAGGATTACCTTTTCTGGCGAAAACCCAGTACAGAATTGTATTCACACATATTTCAGTAAATTCAAGATTAAAATTTAGTTCAAAACGGTATCCTGATTTTTCCACAAATGCAATGTAATCTGTGAGTAGAATGTCAAACCCTTCCAAGTCGACATACCTCAGAATTTTTGCCAGTGTTCTGTAAATCCTGGGTTCATAACAGTGATATCCCCACTGTCCCAAAAAATGCAAAGATGGTCTTTTAACAATTTTGTCAATGAGATTGCAGAATATATTGCTTCCTAGAGCAGTTTTACGACATAATTTAGAAGATTTACTCATTGCTACTTAAGGCAACGATATAGAAGTAAAATCACAGGAAGTCATACTGTAATCCTTCAGTTACATATTTTGATAATGTGGTAGGCTTTACTGCACAGACAGGAAGTGCCCTTTAAACTGTAGCCAGAAAAAATATCATGTGAAATATTACCATTCAAGTACTGGATGACATCACAATAGCTGGAGATCTGTCATCGGCATAGGTCAGAAATTTGAGATATTATATGTAACTGGTGACATTTGGCCATGTTAGGCAGAAATGGCATGTGTGAGAGCTAAGATATAATATTTTTAACTTTCTAGGAGTTCAGTTCAAGCTAGTATGTATGTTAATCAAGAGCTAAAATCACAGTTTATACATTAGACAAAATAATAATAATCAGATTAATTATTCTTTTTAAGCTATCATGTAACAAAGAGATAATGACAGAATGAAAAAATTCAAGTTCTGTTGTTCTCATGTTCTGCATGTTCTCACTTAATCCTCACAGAATATTTTCCCTATTTTAGTTGAGGACACAGGCTTAGATAGGTTGAGAGCCTGCCAATAGTCACTGTATTAATTCTCAGAGAGGAGAGACATCATACAATATTAAACTAAATTTAGAAACTTTGTTTTAGAATTGTAAGTTGTATAGAGATTATTCCTCTCTATATTAGGCAGAATATGTACATTTGGGACATTCAGAGTACTTCAAGCTTGTTATGGCATCCTTGTCCCAGTAAAATGAAACAGAAATATGTTAAGATTGTTTTATCATTATTTAGTAGTTAATGCATTAGTCACCTTTCTGTTAAATTTAATAACCTTGGCTGTATTTATTAGCAATTTTCAGGATACTTAAATGTTTTCTTTTTTTCCCTTTGCATATTTTTCTTTACATAACATGAATGATGTCTCTTTAGTAATGGGAAATTATAACTTTAGATTTGCTGTAATATACTTCCACTAATATTTTATTTTATAAACTCTAAATTCTCTTTTTCTAGGATAGCATGAAAACCTAATAACTACTGTCATCTTTCTGAAAACCAAGAGTTTTGTTGTTTTCCTCTACTTTCTTTTTATTTTCTGTACTTCAAAAAAATATATTTTTTTTGTTTATTTGTTTATTTTTTTGTTAACATTTTTTATTGATTTATAATCATTTTACAATGTTGTGTCAAATTCCAGTGTTCAGCACAATTTTTCAGTCATTCATGGACATATACACACTCTTTGTCACATTTTTTCCTCTGTGATTTATCATAACATTTTGTGTATATTTCCCTGTGCTATACAGTGTAATCTTGTTTATCTATTCTACAATTTTGAAATCCCAGTCTATCCCTTCTCACCCTCCACCCCCCTGGTAACCACAAGTCTGTAATTGAACTATTTTTATTGATTGCTTAATAATACTACACATAAAGGTTGTAAAAAATTGAAACATTATAGAGCCAGTGAAAATCCCTCCTAACTACATTAGCAGTTTTTTTGATTAAAATACAATTTTTAATTATTTAGTTTTTAAATTTGAAGTATAGTAGATGTACAATATTGTATGTTACAAATGTACAATATAGTGATTCATAATTTTTAAAGGTGATACTCCATTTATAGTTATTATAAAATAACTGGCTATATTCCCCGTGTTGTACAACATATCCTTGTAGCTTATTTTTTAATACATAATTGTTTGTACCTCTTAGTCCCCTATCCCCATGTTGCCCCTCCCCCCTTCCCTCTCCCCACTGGGAACACTACTTTGTTAGATCTGTGAATCTTTTTCCTTTTGTTATAGTTACTAGTTTGTTTTATTTTTTAGATTCCACATATAAGTGATACCATACAGTATTTGTCTTTCTCTGCCTGACTTATTTCACTTAGCCTCACATTAGCAGTTTTATATAGAGCCTCTTAAATATTTTTATGCTTATGTGAATTAATAGATGTATTATTATATACTTTGTTCTTTTTATATAAATGGGAAATATTATATCTACCTGGTTCTATGAGCTTCTTTTTATCCATATAAAAATATATTCTAGGTACCTTTGTATGACCATATATAATAATGGTTAATTCTTACGTACTTCTTACTATGTACCAGGTACTATTTTAAGCACTTTCTATATTAACTCCTTTAATCCTTCCAGCAACTCCGCTTCACAGATAAGGAAACTGAGATGCAGAGCTTAAGTGGTTTACCCAAGATGCTATGTCTAGTAATTAGTAAAGCTGGATTTGAACCCAGGGAGGATGGTGCCAGAGGCTTTACTTCTCTCTACTGATTCTCCAAGAAGAGAGAGCTACCATTCCATTTTCACGGCTAGTTTATGAATGGAAGTCAAGAAACAAGGGCTCTATGATTATATCTCAAAATCAGAAATACACAGATGGTAGATTAATCCTGCTTTGGAAAAAAAATGTTATTATTAAAGTAATAACTGTGGATCTTTACATGTATAAATCTGAGTGATTTCCCCCCTTTTCTTTTATAATTTTCTTATGGTGGAAATATCTGATTAGATTTTTTGTCATCAGAAAAAATAATGAAATCATTTTCATTTTGAATATAATAACCAGAACATATTAAGTCAATATTGGTACTGTATTAGTTTAAAAATTTTTTTAATTATAGCCACTACTAATGGAAAATATCAAAAACATATTCAGTATCCAATCTACTGATTAGTAACAACTAATATAGCGAGTTCTTATGTACTTAGACAGTGCCAGTCAAGTGCTTTATGTGCATTTTCTCATTTAATCCTCATGATTGTCTATTATCATCCTTGTTTTATGGTTGAGGAATCTGGAGCTTGGATTGGTTAAGCCACTCGCCGGAGGTCATATAGTTAGTGAATAGCAATGATTTGAACGAAGGCTGAGTCCACAGTCCACGTCCTTTGTCTCTGTGCTCGGCTGCCTTCAGACTTTGGTATAACATCTGTGCCAGAGTGTAGTTTATGCATCACATGTTCATGGAAAATCCCTCAGTAAAATCATTAGAGGCCTAATGGCACTGAAAATATATTCAACAGCTCTTATAAATGTCCTGATTTAAAGAAGAATGTCCTATACATTATACCCTAATGATTGAGAAATTGTGAGTTTCAAATTAATATCTTACTGCTCTTCTCAGTCCTTAAGACTGAATTCCCTAGACCTAGATAGCATGTTGACCTCCATGTGTTGTGAGTAGGCCAAAAGTTTACAGGTCTCAAATGCTGCCTGAAATTTTCAGTTGTTCCTTTAGGTTCAGGCATTTCAGGTGTTATCTGGAAGGTTTACACGTGAAACTGTTACCACTCATTAATCCTTTAGGTAAATTTATTTTTATTAGATGCCTAAGCCTGTTAATCTGGCTGGGCTCAGTGCAGCTACATTTTGCTAAGGGGGAATCTTATCAGGAAAATCCCAGAGCAATGGCTAAAGGATTGGGAAAGTACAAAGGATGTAGCATGACAGTGCTAGACAACTGAGAGGTGACTAAGGACGGCGCCTAGGACAAACTTGGCCTGGTAAGCAGGTTCACCAGAGATGAGTTCTATAGGTAAGTCACAGGTGAGGCATGTGTTTGTATAATCTCAGTAAACCATAAAACAGCTGTCATTAGATTAGGATGGACTTCTGATGATTTCAATAGTACAGTTTCTACATAATTACATTAAATTATTGTTTGTAAAAATTCTATCTACGCTTTAAAGTTTATAGTAGCCCTTTTGCCAGGCTTTACCATTCTCAATACCATTGATCTTTAATATTGATTTACATATTTAAAAGAAGATAAAAATAAAAACAAAATTTTAAAAAGGGGTATTTCCTGACTTTTAAGTATGAGTAGGAACAGTGTGCCTTTCCAAAGGCAGAATGAAAAGTATGTATATATATTATATGGTAACTTAAATGTGTATTTAATAGCTCTGTGTCAGTTTTAAGGGGTATCCGAAAATACATGGCAAAGTGAATTTTATCCTAAAATACATGGCAAAGTGACTCTTCTCTTCATGACTGAGGCAACCTTCCAGAAACACTTAGACTCATAATTCTGATTCTCTCAGAACTTTGGTTTCCACAGAGCTACAGTTGGTCAGACTTAGCTCTACCTCATGGCATCTAATCAAAAATTTAATTCAAATTTTTACAGCCAATAGTTTATAGTAACTATAAGTGAAATATAACTTTTAAAAATTGTGAATCACTGTATTATACACCTATAACATATATTATTATATATCAACTATGCTTCAATTAAACATTTTTTCAAATAAAAATTTAAAAAATTTAAGTGATTTTTTAACCTCAGTTTTTAACTAGACTATTTTTTAAGTTTTTAATTAAAAAAAATTGAAGTATCGTTGGTTTACAATGTTGTGTTAATTTCTGGTGTACAGCATAGTGATTCAGTTATACATTTATATATATATTTATTCCTTTTCATCTTCTTTTTCATTCTTGGCTATTACAAAATATTGAATATAGTTTCCTGTGCTATACAGTAGAACCTTGCTGTTTATCTGTTTCATATACAGTAGTTAATATCTGTAAATTCCAAACTCCCAGCTTATCCTTCCACCTCTCCCTTTCCCCTTGTAACCGCAATCTTGTTTTCCAAGTCTGTTTCTGTTTTGTAAAAAAGTTCATTTATATCACTTTTTTTAGATTCCCCATATAAGTAATATCATATGATATTTGTCTTTTTCTGTCTGGCTTACTTCACTTAGTATGACAATCTCCAGGTCCATCCATGTTGCTGCAAATGGCATTATTTTATTCTTTTTTATGGCTAAGCAGTATTCCATTGTGTGTGTGTGTGTGTGTGTATGTATGTATGTATACACACATACCACATTTTCTTTATCCATTCATCTGGAGATGGACATTTAGGTTGTTTCCATGTCTTGGCTATTGTAAATAGTGCTGCTGTGAACATTGGGGTGCATGTACCTTTTCGAATTAGAGTTTCCTATGGATACATGCCCAGGAGTGGGATTGCTACAACATATGATAAGTTTATTTTTTAACCAGGCTATTTTCAGTCAAAGATCTCTGGCCAATGTATACATGAGTTGTCCTTGGGACAGTGTCTACCACTCAGGCTATTCAGTTGTGACTAAGGGAGGCAGATAGTATGAAATATCTAGTATTACAATTAAAAATTTTAAATGAAGATCATTTATATTAAGCATATTAGAAATATGGTTACTTACAGAAGAATAATAAGCACATATACAAAGTTTTTAGACATTTGGAAACCAAAGTCTGATGTCTAATCTCTCTAATTTATACTTACAAGTTTAACCATGATAGAATTCTGGGAGTATAAGGACCAGAAGGCTAGCAGCAGGATCTTATCTGTCATTCTTCTTTTGAGCTATGCAAGGTTCTTTCAGATGAACGTATTTAATAGAAGGTATCATCAAAAAAAGATTATGTCATCTGCAAGCAGACATAATTTTACTTCTTCCTTTCTAATTGTGATACCTTTTCTTTTTCTTCCCTAATTGCTCTAGTAGGGCTACAGTACTATGTTGAATAGCAGTAGTGTGAGCAGGCATCCTTGCCTTGTTTCTGATCTTAGTTTTCTTTTTTTTTTTTTATCATTTAGTATGATGTTAACTATGGGTTTGTCATATATGACTTTTATTATGTTGGAGTAATTTCATTTTATTTCTAATTTGTTGAGTGTTTTTATTATGAAATTGTGTTAAATTTTGTCAGGTATGATCATGTGATTTTTTCCCCCTTTGTTCTTGTTAGTGTGGTAAATCATATTGGTTGATTTTTATATGTTGAACCATCTTGCATCCCAGGAATAAATCCCAATTGGTTGTGGTGTATAATCCTTTTACCGTGCTATTGGATTCAGTTTGCTAGTATTCTGTTCAGGATTTTTTTGCATTTACATTAATCAGGAATATTGGCCTGTGGTCTTCTTTTTGTTTGACTTTGGTATCAGGATAATGCAGGCCTCATAAAATGAGATTGAAATGTGCCCTTTGAGAGCATACAGAAACCAGTCCCGTGGGAAGCCCCCTAAAAGACTAACACAAATGCTGGACACAGGCTCTAACTTTACCCCTCCCCTGGGGGAATCTGGGAGTTTTGAGTTTCCTCCTGATCATGCTGTGCCCAGGATGGGGCAGGGGGTGCTCTGGAGAGTGCGTGCCATGAATTTTCCTTTTGGCTTTGATGCAGCTGGTTCCATGCTTGTTTGTGGTGCAGGAGCCACTTAACTGTTTCTTAGCTTTCTCACAAAGGGAATTGGTCTGTGTTTTGTTGTTAATTCGGTGTCTCAGTGTGGGAAGGAGAGTCTGGTGCTTCCTATTCTACCGTCTTGCTCAAGTCACCTACTTCTATGTCTTATATCAAGCATTTATAATAATAAATTAGTATTTTAGAGAATTCGAACATGAAATTTTTGGGATCTAGCACTTAACCAATGATCAATTGATAGGTGGTACTTAAAAGGGAAAAATATAAGGGACAAATTAATGATATATTTTTCTAGGTTATCCTAAAGTTTTTCCTGCATTCTTAGATTATCAGGAATTAAAGTTTCCAGATCTTTTGTTAAGCCACTGTCATGTGACTCCTTTTAATAATGGACATTAAGTAGCATAATGAGCAATTTTTTAAAAAATTGAGATATAATTCACATGCCATAATATTCACTATTTTAAAGTGTAATGAGCAATGTTTTGTGGGTAGAGTTTTATAAAAATCTAAACTTTTTTAATGTAAAAAACTACAAACTTTTTAATGGCTGTTTCTTCTATTATCCTATTCCCTTCCATCCCATAAAAGAAAAGGACATTTCTGCATCAAGCTTAAACAACATTATCCAAGTATATTTTTTTGCAATAAATCTGAATAACTTGGAAATATTGGCAGTTGCTAAGAATTACTTTGAGACTCAGAACATTTTTTATAGCTTCTATGCTCCTGTGTCAGAAACACAATTGATTCTAAGTGTTAAAATGTCTTTAAAAGCATTACTCCTGTATTTGAATTATCATTTTATCTCCATGTTCTATTTTAGTATATGAATCTTCTGTTGGAGCATTGTATCATATAGGGAGGAATTTAGACTCCAGTAAGTCAATGCAAGTGTGTAGTTTAAATTTTTATTCTTTAATCCATCATCAGTGTTTTGTTTTTAAGTCTATGATTTTATTCATCTACTTATTTCTCATTTAATTGTTGTTAGTCTGACAAATTTAAAACACAAATATGAAGTGAAAAAAAAGCCTTTGAATATCAAAGAAAAAAGGAGCCATTTACAAAGCTGATGTAGTTTAAAATAGTGGAAAGTGAGATAACTTATTATACATAATGCTAAGGCTAGTGACTTAACAAACTCGGTTATTTGCTGTTCTCAGATAACTTTCATGATTGACATTTTCCCCAAAATTGGAAATTAAATTAAGGAGTAGAAGGTGGAGCCAGGCCACTGGAAGGTTCTGCTTACATGGGTAGACCTAAGTAAATGTCTCCAATTATTAGAGAGGCTAGGATTATTTATTGTGGAGGAAAACACAATTATATTATAGCTTGAGGCTATTTTACACTGTATAATAACTGATACTAATGTTTAAGAATATAATTATATGTATAGGCTCTTTTTGGCAAGCAGCTATGTATATAATTATTTATTTTATACATTTATAACTCGATTATAAAATTAGTTTCTATCTAAAGTGTAAGAAAGGAAAACCATCTGTAATTCTACCACCCAGAGATAACCATAAACATTTGAATGTAATCAGATGCACATCTTCTTGAAGATTAGTATTATACTATCTATGTGGTATAAGTACCTGACAATAGGCTTTTTTGATTATGAGTGCCTGACATTGAGCTTTGGATTGTTGAGGCATCCATTTCAAAAGCATCTATCTCGAATAAACTTATTGTCAGCTGTATGACACAGCTGCTAGCAAAATCAGATAAGGAACCAGGCTGCCCCCTGCTGTTTTTAGAAAGCCCTAGTTGACCTAGATAACTGACAACTCGAGTAACCCCAGTTTTCCCTTCCCGTACCCTAACTCCTGCTCTTATGTTTCAGATCTAATAAAGAGTAAACCTGGAAAATTCTAGGGACCCCATCCTCGACCCCAGTAAAAGCAGAACCCCCCAGGTCCACACTTTCTCTCTCTCTCTCTCCACCCTGCTCCCCCACAACTTCCCTATCTGGCCCTCAGGTGTGTGCCCTGTATCCTCTAAGAGCTACGAATAACAAACCTTGTCTTTTCAAAGTTCCTGATGGTTGCTACTGACATTGCCTCTTGCAATCAGAATAAGAACCACAAGCTTAGGTCCACCCACAACATTGGCTCTGGTGGGGGAAATGTGTTGGGGGGGCTGCCACAAGTCGTACAGGCCCATCTGAGTGCCCCACGCATTCCTAGCCAATAGCATTACTGTTGGTAGAATGAGACTAACACAAAACAATGTGCATAATTTTGTAACCAGATAGCTTTCTGAACTCTCTGATTAGTTGTAATCTTTCCTTTTTCGGTTTCTTCTCTTCCATTTTTAGTTGGATAACAGTATCATATGAAATAAAAACAATTTTGACCCTTTGTGTGCAACAGCTACACATCATATTTTGGTTTCCTGACTTGTTGATTGTACTGGCTTGAAATTTCAAGTTAGCATTTAGTAATTGTTGCCAGTGGGCTTCCTTGCCTTGCTACTGACTTTAAAGGAAATATCCCCAGTGCACCAAGGAGGATTTTTTTTTTGCTTCAGCCATACTGGTAGTTTTCAGTTTTGTTTTTCTGCCTCAGGGCATTTTTCATAAGCTGTTCCTCAAACTGGAATGAAATCTGCCTCTTCTTTTCACGTAAATAAGACTTACTAAATCTTTAGAGATACCAGTTTAAACATGATTTCTTCAGAGAGATTTCCTTGACACCCATATGGCTCTCTAAAATTTCCTTAACATCTGTTCTTTCCTTTCCTCATTCTTAATTTTGTGTATTTGTGAATCTTCTTTATTTGAGGATTCAAATTTCTAGAAAATTGATATTTGATTGTATTTTCTCCCAAAGCTTCAATTATTTATTTACTTATGCATTCATTTAACACAAATATTTCAAGCCCACATTATATGAAGAGCACCATATTGGGCACTAGGGGTCCAGTGGTAAAATGGTCAAATACGGTCCCTGCCTTTGTGATGCTTACAATTTAGCAGTGAACACGTAATCTAACTGTGATAAATGCTAGGGTGTATAGACGCATATACAAGAAGGAGTTAACCCAGATGGTGTCAAAGAAACCTCTCTGAAGAAATAATGTTTAAACTGAGATTGCTAAAGACTTAGTAAATGTTATTTAGGTGAAAAGAAGAGGCAGATATCATTCCACTTTGGGGAAACAGCGTATGAAAAGCCCCGAGGCAGAAAAAAGAAACTGAAACCCACCAGTTTTATGCACCAGGCTGGAGCATTAAAAAAGTCCTACTGTTGTCTTTCACTAATATTTTCGTTTGTGCTTAATAAATTAATGAAATATTATTCCTTTTTTTTGTTTTTAAAAGAGCTTCCTGCTAATTTTTCTTTTCTTTGTTATTTCTCTTTAGTTCGTTTTACTGAAAGTATTTGAAGTTATATATATTTTTTGAGTATCACTTAGGCTGCGGTCATAATTTTTAATCTGAAGCATTTTTGTTATTTTCTGAATTGTTTCTAGTTGTAGTTTTGATTTCTCTTTTGGACTAAGAAATATTTGGCAAATAATTTAAGGTAATGTACTTATTATGAAGAATTTATGGTGAGAGGATATTAGTAGCCTAATGTGGGAATATTTTATGGATATTTAGGTAGGTCTTCCTAAAATAGAAGAGATCCTCTTTTTAAATCTATTCTGTCTGAGATGGCTTTGTTTTTTTTTCACAGATTTATACTTCTAGACTTCAAAAAGCTTTTATCTTGTCTCCATTAGATAATCATTAACTGCAGTCTTCATTGTTGCCAACTAAAATAATTACTGAACTAATTTTTTAATCTTTATATTTTCATCACATTAATTCATATATACACTGATACTATATCAAATTATATCCATTGTTGGATAATTTATATGATTTTAGATTTTTTCAGATAAAAGTTATATTATATAAAGCTAAATCTAGTGGACAGTAATATATACATGAACCATTTTTCCTGGTAAGTAACACTAAAATTTTTTTCCTTTTTCTGCTACAGATGAAAAGAGATGACTTCAGTGACTTTTCTATTATAATTCAGTGTGAAGGTAGCTTTAAGCTATGTTTAAATACAACTCAATGTGATGTGGCTGCCTGAGGCAACTGACATTTCAAATTGTGATTCTTTTTACCTCAGAAGCAAGGTCTGCTCTTTCCTGTAGTTGGAGCTATTTAAATGAAGTTAATTTAAGAGGTCAGAATCCAACTTGAGACTTCTTAGATTCTTTCATTTACATTACAAATCATTTGCAGGGAATGAAGCAATTGACTAAAAAATATTGAAGAAAGACTAGAGTAAAACATTATTAATTTGAATTCACTTATTTTTGAATATCTGATCATCTAGGCAGAGAGAATGAAAGACATTGGACAAAATAATTTATAATGGAGATTAATAAGATTTTACAGGGGAGATTAAAATATTCACTAGAACAAACTTTCCAATCACTCAGTGCCTAAGAAGTAAGTACCAGTTACGCGATGCCCAAATCATTTTATGAATGACAACTCCTGTTTTTTTCCAGGCCAGGGAATGAAGGAAGTCAGGCTAGTTAGTCTTGGTTATTTGGTCTTGATGCAGGAAAAACGGATGTGGGGCGTGAGAAGTGCCGTGTCCCAGGCCTCTGGTGAGTCCCTGGGACTTGCCCCACCAAGTGTGGGTCCTTGGCTTTATACAGGAAAGAATTCAAGAGTGAGCCACAGTTGAGTAAAGGTAGATTTATTTAGGGAGATACATACTGCATAGAGTGTAGGCTGTTTCAAAAGGCAAGAGAAAGGCCATGAGGTGTGGGTGTTGGGTGCTTAGATTAGAGTAAAAGTAGTTACACACTACATAGACAGAGTGCGGGCTGTCTCCAGAGCTGAGGGAGCGAGAAGTAGCCAGGAGGTGCTGTGTTGCCAGTTTTTATGGGCTAGGTAGCTTCATATGCTAATAAATGGAAGGACCAGTCTAGCTACCCTGGGGAAGGGGCTGGAATTCCTAGGAAGCTGGCCATTTCCCACTCTTTGACATTTTATGGTTGGCCTTGGAGCTGTCATGGCACCTATGGGCATGTTATTTATCATGCTAATAATTACAATGGTCATATAATGAAGCTAAAGTTCTTCTAGAAGTCAAATCTCCCACCATCTTGAGCCTCAAGGCCTACTGAGGATGGAATCTTTCACCATCCTGGTGTTAATTGCTGTGTTATTCCTTGAATGGCTGTGCACTGCCCCCTTCGTGTCTCAGTCTCAAATGAGTCTGTTGGTCAGCATCACTGGTTGAATGGAGACTTGAAACAAAATATTGCATATTACCCAACTTCAACCAAATGTAAAATTTCTTTAGCTAAACTTGGTTCCAAACCAAAATATTTTGTTAACATAATTTCCATGTTCACAGAATCTTCTCCCCTCTGTATCTAGGTCTTTGTCCAGATTTTCATCTTGTAAGGATATCAGTCATTGAATTATGGTCCCCCTTAATTCAGTATGACCTCATTTTAACTTTATCTCTTTTCTGGTTGTTTCTCATCATATAAACATATTCAGGTTATGTTCGTATTAAAAGCACATCCCACCTATCTTAACCCTACATTTCTTTTTATCTCCTACCCCTTCTCCTTTCTATATTCCTGAACATGTGTCTTATATTTATATTTAGTATGTCTCCTCTTCAACTCTTCAATCAGCTGAAGTCTGGCCTCTGACCTCCCACAGAGACTACTCTTGTTGAGATTTTTAATGCTTCCTTTGTTATTAACTCAATGGATGCATCTTAATTCTTTCATTATAAAACTCAGTGCCTCACTGGATTTTTTTGACCATTCCCATCTTCTTCAAACTAGCCCCTTCAAATCAAATCTCTAGATTTCCACACTATTTCACTTTCCAAATGTTTCCTATCTCTCTGAATGCTTAGCCTTCTTGGAAAGCTTTTCTTCCTTCTACTTACTCTGTAAGTTTTGATGTCCTCCTAGGCTTAATTTATCTTTCTCTTCTCACTCTATAGACTTTTCCTGGTTAGTCTTATCTCCTTGCACGTCTTCCACTTCCCCTATATGATACTGACCTCCCAGAATGTGTGTCTCCTGCTCATATTTCTTTTCTGAACTCTAATCACATATATGCAACTGCCTGTTTCACATCATCTCTGGAATGTCTCGTGCGCGCTTCGGATGCAACAAGAATTGTACTCACCAGTTCTTACTCCTGAACTTACTCCTTCTTCTGTACTAGTTTCTTTCTTAGTGAGTGGCACTACTTCCTAGCCAGATACCCTACCTAGCCGGTTACTACCTAGCCAGAAGCCTTAGAGTCATCATAACTCTTCCATTTTCTTTGCCTGCACATCCAGTTTTCCTATATGTCTCTTTGTAATGTAAAAGGAAGATTAATCCTCTTTTCTTCAACATCACTTGAACTGATTTAGATTAGGCCCCCATATTTTCTTCCTAGATTCTTTAATTATTATATCTTGTCCAGTCCAAACCATTTTTCACATTGTTGCCAGTTTGATTTTCCAAAATGCAGTCTCATGTTACTTCTCCACTGAAAATCTTTTTGAGCCTGATGGCCTTCAAGATAAAGTCCCAAATGCCTGCATGTCTCTAGTTTAATCACATCTCTCACTACTGCATCCCTGTAAACCTTGTCTGTGTCTCAGCACAGTGCACAGAGCAGCACTCCAACCTCAGCGTATGTCTCTTCCACCTAACCTTCCTTTCTCTCTTTACTCACTGTTGGACTTCCGTTGCAGTCTGACAACTCTCCCAGCCTTTCTAGATCCCTTCCCATTTCCTCTCACACTATCCCCTTTAAAAAAAGTCCTTCCACATTTAACCTTATATTGGCATCTGCTTCTCAACTAATACAACATTTTATTTTTGAAAATATCTTTCACTTAGGAAAAAAAATATTTTCCTTTGCTCTGAGTTTATCAGGTACTTTAGCACCCCTAGAGTAATTTTTCAATTAATAATATTTTGGCTTATATGAAAAGTTGACTGAAGGTGTCAACACATCAGATTTCTTAACCATAAAATGTAAATTTCTTATCCAGATCAGGAAACATTTGAGACTGAAAAAAAATGCTAAAATTTATAGAAATTTTGAGCTATTTATTTGTTGATGAACAGAGTTCTATCCAAAAACTTTTTTGAAAAGTTAGTCTTTCTAAAAATATAGAAATAACACATATTGGTGTACATGAAAACGAAATTATATTGTACAAGTCCCTTATATTGAATTTTTTAGCTTATTGAGGTATGACTGATATGAAAAAAATTTCACACATTTAAGTATATATCCTGATGAGTTCAGACATTATGCATACCCCGGTGATACCATCACCACAACCAAGGCACTTTACATATCCATCACTTCCAAAAATTTCCTTGTGGGTCTTTTTGGGGTGTGGGGTAAGAATACCTACTACATGAGATCTATCCTCTTAACATATTTTACAGCACATAATACTGTACTGTTAACTACAGGTACTGTGTTATATAGCTGATTTCTAGAACTTACTCATTTTGCATAACAGAAACTTTATATCCATTGAAAAACAATCCTATTTCCTCCTCCCCCAAGCCCCTGACAACCACTATTCTATTCTCTTTGCCTATTTTAGATACCCTGTGTAAGTGGAATCATATGGTATTTGTCCTTCTGTGACTGGCTTAATTCACGCAGTAAAATGTCCTCTAGGTTCATCCATGTTGTCATAAGTGGTGGGATTTCCTTTTTTAAGGCTGAATAGTATTCTAAAGACGTATATGACACATTTTGTTCATTCATTATTGATGGATATTTGGGTTGTTTTCTTGGATTTTTTTATCCACTTGAATATGAGCATGGGATTGTAGATACCCCTTTAAGATCCTGATTTCAAGCCTCTTGGATATATGCCCGGAAATGGGATTGCTAGATTAAAACCATAGTGATTTATAAACCTCATACCTATTAGGATGGCTATTATAAAATTTTAAGAAAGTGTTGGCTAGGATGTGGAGAAACTGGAACCTTTATACACTGTAGGTGGTAATGTAGAATGGTTCTGCCACTATAGAAAACAGTATGGGGGTTCCTCAAAAAATTAAAAATAGAACCACCATATAATGACCTTTTTCTGTTTTTTAATTTATTTTTATTGAAGTATAGTTGATTTGCAATGTTGCGTTAGTTTCAGGTGTTTAGCAAAGTGATTCACTTCTACATATACATATACATATACATATTCTTTTTCAGAGTCTTCCATAATAGGTTATTACAAGATATTGAATATAGTTCCCTGTGCTACACAGTAGGTTCTTGTTGTTTGTCATATAGTGATGTTTATAAAATATGAAAAGTAGAACAATTATATTTGTTATATGTTCACATTTTAAAACAGTTTGTGAAACTTGTCTGTTGCTGAAATCACGTGGCTAATAAATGTTTAATTATAAATTTCTGTTCATAGCTACTCCCCAAAGCCCTAAGGGTCATAGTTGTGGTTCAAAGTTCACCACAGGGTGAGGCAGATGCCAGCTGGGGTGTGTCTGGGACTGGCTCCCTCGATCTTGAACTGAAGCAGCCCACTTCATGTGTTTTATGTATTGTTTTTGTATTAACATTTGCCTTCGCAAAATAAATGCTGCTAAAAAATATTTGAAAACTACTGGCCTAGTGCTCTCTTGTAGTTTAAAGCAAAACAACAAAAACAAAAAGCAAAAAAAACCAACCCAGTGTCTAAAAATATTCTACTATTTGTATTTTTAACTCTTACAAAGTAAGCTGGTTTTCTGGATTCCTTCCTTCTGCTCCTTCTTCTGAACCAGCTTTACTGTTTTTTGTACCTGCTTAAAGGAAGTGCAGGGAGAGGACTTTCAAAGGGCTTTATTAGGGTGGAGACTTTTCTTTTTTAAACAGTAATGTGTATTTTAAAATAGGACTGTAGTGATAATGAGAAGAAAATATGTACCTTGGAAAATTAATATACAGAGACTTATGGTGATATTATATTCTATTTGAAGAAAATGGCAATACTGAAAAGAAAACAGACCTTTATGTTTTAAAATTCTGTCAAATTCTGACTACCAAATAGCGTTTAAAATAAGAGATGACCTCTATACAGAAATAATCAAGAGAGAAATATAATCGTGATTAGATTTTTAAAGGGTAACAGGAACTTAGGTGACATTATAGTAGTTTTAGCCATAATACTCATAAAAGATCTCTGCTACATAAATAAAATTTGTTATAATAAGTTTCAAAAATTCTATTATCTTGTAAAAATTTAATCATTATTTAAAGAGTAGCATTTGAAATAAAAAAATCATACTACATGATTTTACAAAAGCATTATATACAGTCTAGTCTATATTTTTAAAAATATGTGTATGCATGTAGGTAGATTGAATAGAAATAACTGGTAAGATATATACATCAAGATGTTAATCCTGGATATTTCTTTCTAATGAGGTTAATGGCGATTTTAATTTTCTTTGTTTCCTAAATATTTGCTCAGTGCACATGTTTCTTTTGTAATCAGACAAACAAAACCAAATTAATTTTATTTGAAGTCACTATCGTAAGTTTTTTTTTAATCATATCGTGATATATAAACAAATTGAACTTTGGTGGAAATGATCAACAGTGACGTCTGGACTAGGTTAGGAAAGAAGAGAAATCAGGAAAGGATTGGGCTGGGAGAAAATGGGACCACATTTCTCTGTGGCCAAAGACCAGGTGAAGCAAGAGTGAAAATGTGAGATATCTGGCAGGATGGAAGTTGTGGTCAGAGAGTGCAGTATTAATGTTTAATATATCTGAGGGAGCGAGGAAGTTCTGTTGAAAACAAGATCCACATTAAAGCCTGGGGATAGAATTAAGGTTATTGCAATTTAAGAGCCCAGCAATTTTATGACAAGGTCATTATATGAGTTGTCCTAGTTAATTTTGGTAGAAAGATTGAAGAAGTTAGGGTAGATAAAAAATATGAATAAAATTCTAAAATATTAATTAGTAGGGAAAGTAACAAGTGTACAAATGATGGCAATGAGAAATGCTATAAAGCATTGTAGTGGAGTGGCTTTAGTTTTAGATGATTGATTTGTCATTACATATGTATATATATTATTATATATAAGTAAGTCTCATTTTGCTGATTTGTTTTATTTACATATCAATTCATAAAATATAAAATGTCAATATGGATTGTATTTGGTTCAAAGCCTTAAGGAAAATAAGGCTATTTGGAAGTTTAAACTAGTCAAACCAACACATTATGAGCACTACAAAATTTCTCTTAGATCATTGGAGAGAGATGACTTTACTCACTTATTGATTAATCAGTAATCATTAATACATATTTTTAAACTTTTACTAAAAGGATATAGCCAGCATATTAAAAAGCAGGCATTACAGAAACACATGTTAGCAATGAGCATTTTCTAGAGTGTTCTTGAATCTGTGCTTTGTAGAATGCTTATTAGCAGCATCTCTGGCTTCAACCTACAATGTCCCCAATAGTGACAATCAAAATGTCTCCAGACATTGCCAGGTGTCCCCTGGGGGGCAAAATCACCCCAGTTGAAAATTATGGACACTGACAAACTCATTACAAAAATAAAAGACACTATAACTATCCAAACTGTATACTTTTGGAACATTGTCTCAAGTTCCCCAACTAAGCAGAGGCTAGAATGGGGCTAACTATCGTTATCATTAACCCCAGAATATGGACTAAACAAAGTGATCTTCTTTCACAAATGAAGAAGGCAACCTTTGAAGGGAATCCAACGAAAATAACGACCAGTCATCTTTTCACAAATTGATTGCCAGTCTAAAGGGCCTCCATGGGACTAGCTTCATGGGTGTGTGATCTGGGCTGTCTCACAAGGCCCCATGCTTAGAGGGACCCCACACTTGCTTCAATTTTCTTTTGTTGCTATCTTGAAATTTTCAGTAACTAAAACATTTTCTCTGGGCTCACAAACTATCTAGTTGGTTCTGGAGCTCCATCTATTAGTAGTTGGGGCCAACTTGGATTGTATTCGAGGCCTAATTCGGTTCCCTATAGAACACTTCCTTATACAAACAGAATATAACAGAAGCAAGATAATTTAGGGAAAAACAAAGACATGAAACAAGACCCCTGTATATATAGACAAGCAAATGCAAAAACAGACCACCCAACCAGTGGAAAAATAAGAAGATAAACAGTTGAATGATTAAAATATTTATCAAATTATACATCTTTATAGCAAAAGGTCTAATTATCTTAATCAAAGACATAGTCCCAAGTCCCTTATTCAAACCTGGTTACAAATCCTTAAATGAGAAAAATCAGCAACAAGAATTTAATGAAATTAGAGCTCCGATTATTGTTGAGTCATGTGGCAGCAGATGGCAAAACAATTTGGGCACAAGGGGCCCAACGAGTATTCCTGTTGGTCCAAGGGTCATGAGGATGCTGTTGCCAAGAGAGGATCTTCAAAATGACCTTGAGGGAACCTCAAGTAATGTTAAATGAAGAGTCCCTGAAGAAAATCTGAGTAAAAGAGAAAGCTGAATTTCTTGCTTACTATGTGAGAACTATGGTGGCTAGACACAGTCACTCTGAGTAGAGCAGACTGCTGATTTAGTAAAGAGCTTTCAAGGAAGTTTGGAGTTCAGGAACTGATGGACTTTAAGAAGTACAAATGATTTTACATAATCTGTAGAAGCATGGTTACTTGAGTGAGATTGTTACTTGTAAAACCATACCCCACAGGGTTAACTGAAGCTGGCTCCTAGATAGAACTCCTTGGGTTAACAGAAGCTCGTACTTCAACAGAAGTCCTTGAGTACGTCTTACGGAACAGCTTGTTAAAAACCCCTTTGCTCGTAACCTGCCTTTACTAATCCTCCTTCAGTTGTTTTTTTCTTTCTTTAATTGCATACCCTCTAAGCTTAACATAGCTTTGGTAACATATCAACCAGGCTTTTTAAATGTCCCTAAAGATAATGCCTCTAACTTACGGGTCACTACAGTAATGGAATGGGGCTAAGTGCCTCCATTTTTTAACGTATGTCCTGTGAAGAAGCATGGAACACAGATATGCCTGCGCAGAACACTCATTACCTCACCTTTTCCCTACCTCCAATTCCCTTTCCCCATGTCTAAGACCACCCTGCTTCTTTATTTATAAATGTCTTGAGCTCTCCACCTTTGGGGAGGCGGATCTGAGACTTGTTCCCCCATCTCCTCATTTGGCTGCCTTGTGAATGATCTCTTTCTTAGCTAGAAACTTCAGAGCCTCAGCATTTGGCTTGCTGCACATTGGGCAAAGGAGCCTTGTTCAGTAACAATTGCTTGGCATTTGAAGAAGGTTTCCCGGAGTCTGTTCCTGACAAGGTACTTTCAGAAGGAAGCAGCTCCTATTGATTGGTTTGTTTGCGAAAACATTTTCACCGAGTCATTTTACCATTGATCCACTGAACAGGTTTAAACTGATTCTGGTGGCTACTTGTTACTTTCTGCTTGCCACTCCCTGATCATCTCCTTGCCATTTCCCCTGGGTCTAAGCCTATTTCCTACAATTTCTGAACTCCTCCAATTTCATTGGTAAGATTTGTCATCTGTGATTTGCATCAAAGCGTTCACCACTTCGCACAAATAGGTTGGCAGCCATCCTTGTATCAAATCCTAATCAACAA